>NC_034593.1:91424690-91511483 GCF_900095145.1 Mus pahari | reverse complement strand
TATGTATGCATCCCTGAGAGGTATAGTACATATACCCTGATATATGTGTGCATCCCTGAGAGGTATAGTACATATACCCTGATATATGTATGCATCCCTGAGAGTTGTCTTATCTTTGATTTTTGTTGTTTTTGTTTGGGGGGGGGGTTGTTTTGTTCAGTTTTTGAGACAGGGTCTCACTATGTAGCCATAGCTGGCCTAGAACTAACTAGATACAACAGATTGACCTTAGCCTCACAGAGACCTGCTTACCTCTGCCTCTGCCTCCTGTGGGCTAGGATTAAATACGTAAGTCACCATGTTTAATAAATCTTGGTTTTGTTTTGAATATTTGTTTATTTTTACATGCATGTGTGCCTGCATGATCACATGTGTGTGTGGTCCGTGAAGATGTCAAAAGATGGTGTCGTATCCGTTTAGAGCTGCCAGTTGTGAGCAGCTAATGTGTGTGCTGGGATCTGAACTCAGGCCCTTAAGGTTGAACAGCAAACATTCTTAACTACGGAGCCATCTCTCCAGCCCCAAGAGACTTGCCTCACTTTTAAAGTTTCCGAGAGGCATGGAAAAGAATTAGTATACTTTATTGATGAGTCAAAATTCTGACCACAGTTCTCATGCTTTTTCCTCTCTGTGTCCCTCACTCACTGGTGCCAATGATAGGTCCTTCCGTGCCACCAGCTGCCTGCACAGCTCTGTGTTTTATCCCATTTCATATGGTCATGTCTACGCAACTGTCTCCTAAGTCATATCAGCTCTGGACCTCACATGTAAAGCTCCCTTCAGCGCCAAGACCCAGCAGAGGTTGCCTCCAGCCAAAGCCTCCTCTGCTGTTTGCCCTGGGTTGCTGCTGAGAGCTAAGGCCCATGCTTGCCCCTCTCCCTGCTTGTTGCTGAGCTTCCAGTTCCCACTGGACCTTATAGGACTGAGTCACAATGTGATGTTGCTTTTCAAAGTGAGTGAGAAGCAGAGCGAGCACGTGACAGATAAGTCAAGTCAACCCTGTGACCATAGGGCACACACTGGAGTCAGTGTGTGGGCACCCCTGATAGGTTCCCAAGACTTACATAATGACTTCGAGATTACTGATCAGTGGTGCCCCAAGGTGCAATTAAGATTACCAGACCTGGGACAAAGGCTTTCCCGTAAAATATATGGCTGATTCTGCAAGCGGGGTGGATGGGACCGGTCCTGTCCGGCTGGGATCCTGCCAGGCTGGCCCTGCCTTATCTCCCCGCAGTACAAAAGCCAGAGTGTCTGAGAGTGTCCTGCCCAGCTGCTGCCAGGAGAAAGTCTTCTAACTGCTGCTGTTAGTCAAAGATCAGGCAAAAATCCAACCCAGTGAATGATTTTTAAAATAAATAAATAATTAATTTTTTTTATAGCTTTCTTTGCAAGCAGGCTAGACTTGAAGACATTAGTCAGTGGTAACTGCCCCTCTCACACAGAGTTTAGGAGTTGAGGGAAACCTTCTGTTGCTGGAACTGTGTTTTATTGTAACCAAAACAGCGCCCAATGCTACAACAGATGCACCTGGGCCTTAGTTAAATAATAAATGCAAGCTGCTTTGTTTCCTATTCCGACAGCCCAAGGCTACTGGGCAGCTGGGGTGAGGGCGAGGCTGCTGGGCAGAGTCTCAGGATGGGATCAGTTCTAGAGAATCAGGAAGGAGTGCTCTCACCTTGGTCCTCTGAACCGTGTTGGATGGATGTTGAGAGGGCAACTCTTCAACTCCTCTATGGCCCAGGATTCAGCTCAAACGCCACCTCACCCGCTGTGTGCCTGCTGCCGAGGCTGCTCTGTACCAAGCTGCTTTCTTGCCTGTGAGGTTAAGGCATCAGGATTTGAGGAGGGCTGGGTGCATACATGAATTAAGAAATGCATTTAGGAAATCTGCCCTCTGGACCAGCAGTCTCAATTAATCTGGATCCCTGAGATCTCTCAAACACTGGACCACCAAACAGGCAGCATACACCAGCTGATATGAGGCCCCCAACACACATACAGTAGAGGACTGCCGGGTCCGTGTTCATTCAGAGATGATGCACCTAACCCTCAAGAGACTGAAGGCCCCAGGGAGTGTAGAGGTCAGGTGGTGGTGGTGGGGGGGGAGATATCCATGTGGAGACATGGGGTTGAGGAGGAGGTGTGGAATATGGAAAAATGGAAGGTGGATGGGGGGGGCACAGAAGATTAAAATATGAAGTGTAAAAAATTAATTAATTAATTAATTTTTAAAAAAAGAAAGAAAAGAAAATCTGTCCTCTAAGCCTGTCCTTGGTCAGAGAAGCTCCCTCAGAGAGTGGTGGACTACCTGGTGTCCATCAAGATAACTGCTGCTAAAATCAGACAGCAACAAGAACAACAAAAACCCACAAAACCAAAACCCAAAGTCAGACCAAACCAAACCAAACCAAACCAAAGACTAACTTTTTTATGTGAACGTGAAGAAACTCAAAGGCTGGTGCACAGTTGGTATGACTATAAAGTGTTGCCGTCACCATGAAGTACACTCTGGAGAATTGAAACAGTCCCGGGGACAAATGCCTGGTATTTGTAGTAGCTTCATTCTAGTGTGCAAGCAACACATGTGACCACTGGTGAGATATAAGCAAATGTCGCACACGCGCGTGCGCGCGCACACACACACACACACACACAGAGCAATGTTTAGCTTAAAGGGGAAGGGGATTCCAAATTATGCTGCAAGATGAACATTGAGAGCATTGCACTAACTGAAAAAAGCCAGAGGCAAATATTGAATGGTGTATGAGTCCCTTAATAGGGAACACCTAGAATAGTCACACTCATAGAGATCAGCAGGTCTGGAGTGTGCCTGCATCCACAGCACAGGGCAGGCAGAGGCAGGAAGGTCATGAGTTTGAGTCCAGCATGCGCAGCATAATGACTTGTAGACTAGCCTGGGCTACACAGTGAGTTCCCAAATGGCCTTAGTTGGGGTGAGGGCAGTCACAGAGATGGAATCACAGAACAACGGATACCAGGATCTGAGGACAGGGAGGAACCGGGAGTTACTGTTTAACAACACAGAGTTCTAGTTTAACAGGGTGGAGACTGGTTACACAGTACTGAAGGAGCATGAACTAGAGCTGAGATGGAACTCTATATAACAAGATGTGCTTTACTCTGGGAAGATAGGGATGGGAAGTGCTCTTGCGTGAAATGCTTGTGCCAGGTTAGGCTTCTTCATGCAGACAGGAACTTTCATTGTTGTTTTTATTTTTTATTTTTCTCTGCAGACAGATGACCACAAGACCACAAAGACTGAGGTAGCAAGTGTTCCTGAGCACAGAGCATCTTCAATTGTTGTAGCATTCTGATTAAGTAGTATTGTCCTCCTCAGTATAGAGGTCAGGTTATCAAAGATTGTGGATGGAGTGAGAACAGAATCAGTTTCATGCTTAGCCAACTTGTGTCCAGCTCAGGGCCTCTGTGGTGGTGAGGACACAGATGGGGCTCGGGGGCACGAGAGCTCTAAAGAGCTGATTCTCAACCTCTGGGTCGTGACCCCTTCCAGGGGTGAAATAACCCTTTCACAGGGGTCACCTAAGGCCACCAGGAACCATAGATATCTACATTAAGATTCATAACGGTAGCAAAATTACAGGTCTGAAGTAGTAACAAAAAATAATTTTATGGTTCAGGGTCACCACAGCATGAGGAAGGTTGAGAACCACTGCCCCAAAGCTCACTTGTCTTTGTCTCTGGGGCAGTGGAGTCTTATGGAAGAGGCACCCAGAATGGAAGAGGTTCACACTGGAGTTGCAGGGATACAGGAAGAAGAATCGGAAAATCAGGAATTACTGAACCGGAAGGAAACTGAGGTGGCTTCAGGAGGAATATATTGTCAAGAAGCAGTCAGTACACTTTGATAGTAAAACAGTTTCCACCAGCCGAAGAAAAGGATAAGGTGTTTACAGGCACTATCTCCTAGCATGGGTGAGAGGGCATTAGGCTGGGGAAAGCCAGTGGAGGGATGACTATGACGAAGGCGTTTGAGTCTGTATGACACTGGCTGGGATCATTGACCTCCACATGTGTTCTAGGCACTATTTTAAGCTCTTTCTATGCATGTATATTTAATCTTTATGACAGTCCTGTGAGGGACTCTGCATTTACCCGTGGGGATGCTGAGGTTCGAGGAAGTACAGTGATGAAGTTCTATCACAAAGCAAAGGAACAGAAAAGCCTGGACCAAACCCAGATTTTCACAGAACCTTACCACGAAGGCTCCACTCTGAGTTGGTAATGGTGGGGCCTTTGAAACTATGAGCTTTAGTGTCCAAAGCTATCTGTGTTTGGTGGAATAAGCTTCCTAGGGAAGTTTTGCAAGCTCGGGAGTAAAAGTACCGCCCTGCTTAGGTTATGACCACATATGCTGACCTGTCCACTGTCCCATGAAGCCGTGTCCCTTTCCCTTTATTTCACTGCCCTATCACAAGGAAACACCCTTCACAGTCTCACCATTGTCCAAGTCAGTGCTCAGTAAGCACTTACTGAATGAATGGAAGGTTGCACAAACAGGTGCACAGAAGCAGAGATGACGGCTGATGGTTCATTGTTGTTCATGCAGTTTGCACACCAGCCCTTCCAGGGGTCAAATAACCCTCTCACAGGGGTACCTGTGAAACCACAGATCTCTACATTAAGATTTGTAGGAAGGCTGAAAATCATTATTTCCTCATGCTCTGATTTAGCAAGCTCCTTCGAACAGGGTGGTGTGAGGCTCCAGAGGGAGCTGCTGGGTCATCAAGAAAGTCCTTAGAAAAGGGGAGATGAGGCCTAAGGTCCCGGCCAGGCTAACTGGTCCATTCCCAGCCTCACTTTCTCTGGACTTAACTTTACATTTCATTTCTTATCTCTTCCTATCTCATCTCTTCCTAGTTCAGTCCAACAGCTGTTTCTTACTGATCTTCTTCCAGGAGAGAGGGGGGGGGGCGTCGAGTGAAGAAATCAAAGGAAGAGTGAGAGAAGGAGTCCAGAGACACAGAGGTCCGAAGGCAGTGCCCAGTCTACAGACCACAAGACAAAGAACTCTACTCTACACTAAAATATCCGCAGCCTCCATCCGCCGTGTGTACCCACTCATGTCTAGAAGGAACGGCAGATAGCGTATGTGGACAGCAGCAGCCTTGTGCAAAGATGCCCGGCCTTCTGAGTAGCTTGCCATTCATAGCACACGTATCTGCTTCCTGAGCATGGTCATCAGGTCCCTAGTAGTCCACTGGGTACAGGAGAGTGGCACAGGAAAGGACACAGGGCGGTAGAGCTTCCACACAGCACCCCTCAAGCTGGGAAGAACAACTGGGAAGAAATGGGGGAAATCAAAGAACACAGTCACACGCTGCTGGAGGTCAGGATGGTGCTATTTGGCCCAGAGGGTGAAGAACATGGTCATGGAAAATGTGACAGGGAGTGAGTGATAGTTTTAAAAAGCCGAGGCCAGTGGTGGCATTCCTGAGAAGGCAAGAATGAGTATGGCTTGAGAGCAGACAGAGAGGCAGGGGAGGTGGTGACATCTGTGTGCTCAGGGGACAGTCTGCCTCATTGTGCTGACCAGCCCATGCCTTCATCTCTAAAAAAAAAAAAAAAAAAAAAAAAAAAAAAAAAAAGGATACCACAACAGTTAAAATAAACTTTCTAAAAATAGGCATCATCTTCTATTTTTATTTCTGTTTGTACCATCAATCCTTGTAGGGTTAAACTACAGGGAGGGAGAAAAGGGGAGAGGAGGGAGGGAGGGAGGGAAGAAGGAAGGAAGGAAGGAAGAAAGGAAGGAAGGAAGGAGGGAAGGAAGGGAGGGAGGGAGGGAAGAAGGAAGGATTGAAGGAAGGACGGAAGGAAGGAAGGAAGGAAGGAAGGAAGGAAGGAAGGAAGGAAGGAAGGAAGGAAGGTCAGGGAAGTCAGGGAGGAAGGAGAGAGAAAGACAGTCACACAGTCACAGACAGACAGATATTCAGACACACAGACAGACACATAGACAAACACACAGGCAGACACAGAAACACAGACAGACACTCAGACAGACACACAGACAGAACTGGTAGCTGTTCTCATTGAGCCACGTTACCAGAGCCTGCATTGCACAGTGGGCAGGCAACAGTTTGCAGGAGCCAAGGACAAACCCTTTTAAAATCTCTCTTGGAAGAAGAGGGACAAAGCTGAGCGATAGCTCAGAGACCCAACACCTGCCAGAGGCTGCAGAGAGTGCATCCCTGAGTGGCTTCTCGGAGGAGGTGGCTGCTGTGAATCCAAAGTAGGAGATTTTCAGAAAGGAAGGAACGGATGGTGGAGGCTGTGGGGTCTCTGTCAAGCTCTATGGTGTCAGACATGGTAGCAGGGGTTGAAGAGAACTGAGCTTGGAGATTTGGGAACAGATAGCAGGGACCTGGCAGGGTGGCCTGGAAACCCTGGGCTAGGTCTAGTCTCTCCTGCAACAATAAGCTAGCACCTCCCATCTTTTGTAGAGGTTTCCAGGCCCAAAAAACAAAATAACAAAATCCCACTGCTCAAATGTTTCAAGGCCCACTCACCAGGCATTGTTCCCCAGAAGGAAAGGTTCCTTTGTTAGTCTAACCCCATTGTCTCCTATCCACACCCCCAGAGTTCCCACAACCTCAGGGTGTTCCCTCTGTGTGTTCTGATACTGGGGGGTGGGGTGGCGGTGGGGAGGAAGGTTGTTTGATGTCATTTGTCTGAAATAGGTAGGTCCTGGTGGCAGAACTAGATCAGGGTCTGGGGCAGAGACTCCCAGTGGGCCTGGCTGTTCCTGGGGCTGCTGGTGAGAACACTTTAGCCCCACTTATACTTTGTTGGCTTTGGCCTAATTTTAGTCCTTTGTTCCCCTATAGGATGGCTCCCTCCGGGAAGGCTCCAAGGGTGATCATTGTCTCAAGCTAATGTCCTTAGGTGCCTGTAGTCACCTGACCCTGCTGCCGATGAGCCCTACCTTCAGTATTCCCTGGTTGTGTAATCTGGGACTGTGTAGAAGGCAGAGATAACATCGTCTTCATAAAGTTATTCTGAAATTCACCTCAGGTGGTGTACAGAAAGTGCAGAGTAGATGCTCAGCCTACTTTCTGACAAATATTCATTCGTTGGATCAAAAATGGCGCCAAGTGTCTCTGATTTGCTCAGTGTTAAGTGCTGTGAGACATAGGAGGAGGGTGAGGTGTGTGCTGCTCTGTGTCCACCCCTCCAATCAGAGAATCGGCATTACCAGCTTTATGATGAGCACCCAACATCACGCTAGGATTCTGACAGAATACACACAAAAGATGACAGGGCCCCTTTGTGTGCAGCTTATACTCCGAAGAGATTAAACAAAGATGCACAAAAGAGTCAAATGCCTGTACAAGATGTACCAATGCCAAGGGGGACCAATCCCAGAGAAACGGGGTACACACAGGTCACTGCTGGGTGGGATGGATGGTCCAGCAGAGTCCATGAGGCCTTGAGGGTCAAGATACATGGAAGGACACAGGAAGGAGAGTGAGGCTTCCAGGTCCCATTGCTGGGGTCTTACTGGTTGGTACTGGTGATGGTTGCTAAGTCAACAGAACAGGCTGGTGCACGGGCCAAGTAGTGGGTCTGGAACCACAGCTCTGTCAACTGTTGTCAAACGCCAGACAATATACTCTACCCACCCTCAGCAGGCTGGACCACATCGTTTTTCCTATGCTCCATCTTTCCTTTCTGCCTACAGAGTCAGGGTAACCATGAAGAAAACGGTAGTTCAGAATTGACAAATCCAGCATCTGACATGTATTGCAGATAATTGTATTTCCGATAACAACAACAACAACAATAATAATATCGTAGTATATTTAAAAAAATCTTTCCTTTTGAGAATCCAACCCATTCCCTGTGTGCATCCCTTGTTATTCTGGATAAGGGTCTCAGTTTGTAATCTAAGTTAGTTTTCTCTGTACAACCAGGCTGACTTTGAACTCACCAGTATCCTGCATAGGCATCCTGAGGGCTGACATTACAGGTGTGTGTCTCCACACGTGCTTGTGAATTAGTATATCTTGAACATGAGTTTTCATGAGCTATTTGCTACTGTAGTTGATTTGGGAATATAAAACTCCAACCAATCTGGAGAGGAAAACCTGAGTGTTCTGTATACCTCAAAACCCAACTTCTAGCATGTTTCATTAGAGACAAACCTTTAAAGAAGCCAAGTAAACACACACACACACACACACACACACACACACACACACACACACACACACACACGGGCGCCTTGGGTCTTCAGGATAGCATGGGATAGATGCAGTTTTCTTCCTAACTGATCTAGCCCCAGCCTGGGCTCCTAGTGGCTCTGGCTGTTTGGATTTTAGTCTATATTTCTCCAAAGAAGCCTGAGGGACCAAAACACTAAAGGAAATTGTCTAAGGGAATGAGGTTAGCAAGAATATGCAAAACCATTCACCCTCCGCCCAACCTGCTTTTAAAACAAACCCTGGACTGTAATCACTAACAGGCCCTAACATCACTGATCCTGTCCCCTCCCTATCCGTCCTCTGGTGGGTGGATTAAGGAGGAGAGCCAAACGCAGCTGGCAGAGAAAGGGATAAAGGAAAGGGCCAGTAAAGGCTCCTCAAATTGAGTCATTAGTCCATGAATAATTGAGAGTAGCCTCTATTGGAAAATTGATGTTTTATTACAGTTTGCCCAGAGCTGAGGCCCAGGGGGGCTCCATTCTAGCTTTGTCATGGTAACCACAGGGCCCAAAGCCAGACCTTGCAAGGTGCTTCTGTAAACAGAGCAGCCATTGTCCTTACCAGGAAGAAGGTGGCTCAGTGGGTTGGGAGCCCCCACACAACCCTTCAGCCAGATACCTTATCTCAGAGAAAGAAAGGCCTGGAGAGCAGGGTGTGAAGGCTTGAAAGGACCGCGCTTTCCACAGTTACATCTTCCCATCATGGCGGTGGCGGGGTGGGGGTGAGCAAGGTCCCCAGCTTTCAGGCCCTGAAATTTGGAAGGGTTGGGCAACCTCCTTTGGTTTTCCTCTCAGTGTGATGCTATAGGATTTCATGGGAATTAAGATCAGGGCAGGCATTGTATCTGCCCCGCCTCGGGTAGAGACTTGCCACTTCTGTCTTGTTGGCACAGAGCCCCCATTGTGAGCCACAGTGAGGCTGGGTCACACCCCCTGCACCAAGAGGCAGGAAGTTCAATCTATCTTAGCCTTCACTGTCCTCCTTCACCAACTGACTGTGAGGTCCCCTCATCCCCTGGAGAGGCATCGAGGGTGACAGGCTGTTTGACCTTGGATAATCCTAAAATCCTTCTGACCTTCAGTTCCGGCCTGGGGAGAATATCCTCCACTCTGTTTGTTCCAGCTTCTACCACCACAGAGTTCAAGACAGCCCGGACAACTAACTGTCTTCTTTCTTACATGCCTGGCACCCCGGCACCTGTGGTCCTTACCCTGTGGTGGTGGGGGGTGGGGGTGGGGGAGCTGGGACACCTCTTTGCTGCAGAAGAAAGTGCCCAGACAGGAGCAGCTGGTGGGGAACTTTATATATTGTGTTATGATATTATGGTGTTTCTCATTGTTTTCTGTAAAAGATTTTGCTTCAAAGGACAATACGGTTGGGTCTGTGTCCAGTTGAAATCAGGGAGCACAAAATTCTCCCAAGAGCAGCTCTCCTCCTGTCCTGCTGGCTGCTTTGATGGCCAAACCATGAGAACTGAGATAAGTGAGCACCGCTTTCCATCCAGTGGGAGCATCACATCCAACAGAGCTCCTGAAGAACGATGCTTCCAGGCCTGGTTAGGTCTAACTCACTGGCAGCTGTGCCTGGTCTGTGAGGCGAGAGTCCCTGAGTCTGCCCTGCCCTGTGGCAGCGATGCTGAAGGTGGTAAGGAAATCTGCACCATTTACTGGAAGAACTGACTCATTCTTTCCTTCTTTGGGCTTCTGGAAGTTGCAGACCCCAGTCAAGACGAAGCAGAGGCACTACAACGGAAGGGATTGGTGAGGAGTACAGAGGAGGAAGTGGTCCTCAGTAGGGTGGCAGACGGGGAGAGTCAGGACTGACTCCTCAGACTTCTCTCACTGGTGCCAGGCCCTCAGTTCAGAGTCCCCAAATCCTCTCCCTTGGCAGGACCATCTGCCTCCCCAGGGCAGCCAAAGGAGATGACTCATTTCCAGACCCAGGAGGAGGCTCTGACCCCCTCTTCCCAGGTACCACTGAAGTGGGCCAGTTGAAGCCGGGCAGGGCTGGTGCTGGCATCCAGCCGATGTTGCCTTAGGAAAAGCTGCTGATTCACAGCCTTCTTCTAAGCAGCCCCTGAGAGCTGGCATGCAGGAAGGTGCACCGAGGATACGATGGCAGGGTGGGGTGGGGTGGGGTGGCGGGCACCTGGCAGGAGTTGATCAAAGGGAAGTAGGCGCACAGCCACCTGCCACCCCAACCCCACATTCTACCAACTGCACCGAGGCCAAAAATCTGTGCTCACTCAAGGATGTCAGGGCTGCAAGCAGAGGCAGGCATATCTTAGAGGAGCTCTGCAGCAGGGGCGGTGTGATGCTTCTCATGATAAGGAGGGTACCTTGACCCGGAGACGCTTCAAAACTTAGGCTTGGGTATGGTTACACTCATGGGCCTCTCTAGGGAAAGAAAATTAAAGCTGTGCCTTAGTAGTTAGAAAATCGGCACAGAGTAGCTGGAGAGAGGGCTCAGAGGTTAAGAGAGAGCACTTGCTGCCCTGGCAGAGGGCCCAGGTACAGTTCTCAGCACCCAGTTTAGCCCAGAGCCATCCTGCCGTAACCCCAGTTCCAGAAGATCCAACATCCTCTTCTGGCTTCCGAGGCACCAGGCATGGTCATACTGTACATACACGCATGCCAGCAGGACAGATATAAACATACAATAAAAATAATGAATCTTAAAAAGAAAGGAAGGAGGGAGGAAGGAAAGAAGTGCAAGAACATATAGAGAATAAAACCCATGATCCACAATTCAGGTCCCACATAATATTTTTAAATGTACGGAGAGTACAAGCATTCGATTCAATAACACATTGAAAAGGGAACAAAATGGAGTGCAAAAATTCCTTCTATTATCCTTCACACACCCAAAACCAACTTTGGAGAAATGCATAATACACTTTCATATCTATTATCTGTAAGTATTTTTAATATAGCAAAATAACCTCAAGAATCTGATGTCATGGTGACACATGCCTATAATCCCAGCACTTGGAACATACAGACAGTAGAATCAGGTGTTCAAGGTCACCCTGGGTTACAGAGATTCTGTCTTTTAAAAAAAATGGACAAAACATCCCAAGGACTCTATGGGACAGCAATGCTGCTGTGCCGTAGGGGACCCAGAGCCCATCTGAGTGGGAGTGTTGTTTCCACGTGTTCCTGTAGTTTACATACATCTATCCTTTACTTTTTATAGCATCTGGTTTCATAAATCCCCTCGTTTGAGTAGATCACAATTTGTCAGCCACTTCCATATAGACGGATAACTTATCTTCTCACCCCACTACAAAACTCTCCAAAGAACTTCTTGTGCACACATCACAGTAAGTTCTTATCAGTATCCAGAGGAAATTCTTATCAATGGGGATCCCAGAGTCTGTAAATATAGGTCTTACTGTTGTGGATATGGCTAATCCTCAACTTGATTATAAAGAAGAGCTTCTCTAAGGATCAAAGGTTTTCCTGATTTAACTTCCCTTTGACAGGGATTGACCCCTTGAGAATCATTTTATTGTCGCAGTGTTGAATGATTGTGTATATGATTGCATGGGTAAGAAGGTGAATTGCATGAGAGAGAACAGATCCATGGTGTACCAGAGGGCTTGTCATCTCCATCTCTGATGAGGAGAGAGGGAGGCGTGAGCTGAAAGGGCCCCTGAGCCTCTACCTGAGTGTCACCCTTGAGCTTCCTGTTTAGGACAAGTGTTCCTCACTGCTGGTGGTGTCACAGGAAAGCAGTGGATACTAACCTTGGGTCTGAATTCTCTTAGGGACTCTACTGTGCAGTTCCAGCTAGCCATTGCAATGATCTGTAACAGAGCCAGGATCTGTTATTTCTCTTTAGATTCAGTGGGTTGAGGGGGCTCAGCAGATGGCTTTCAATTGAGGTCTTCACACAACCTTGATGCTTTTGTTGGACTGACTGGGGTCCTGTTCACATCTGTGAACAAGGGATAGTGGCCAGGAGGCAGAAAGGCGGGGTTACGGGGGTTTCGTGCCAAACTGAGATCTGGGAGGTGGAATCAGATTCAGCTCAACCATAGGAACCGATGCTGAGGACAAAAGCTTCCTTAAAGTGAGAATGGGAACTGGGAGACACAGATGAAGATGAAGACATCCACCTATGTGGGATCAGCGTGACAACACTTGAGAAGTCACACTAACGACGCTACACCTCAAATCAAGACAGTGGGGAGAACGCTGCCTCTCTCATCCTAGCAGTGGCAAATGGGGATGCAGGGTCGTGGGCTCACGTTAACAGCTGAAACACTGAGGCGTCTGCCTCAATCATCCACCCAGTGGGGGCATCCCTCAACACCACCTCTGCAGACACACAGACATCCTCAGGGACAGATATGCTTAATGTCTTTCAAGTCAATCTACCTTCCACCACACATCTCTGGACGCCTTTATACAGTAAACTAAGTGCTAACACTTAAGCGGTTCCTATGGGCTCAGCACTGTTTTGTGCACTTGGTGTTATTCCAAGTTGTGTTTACAAGATTTCTGTGAAGTTATGATTAGGAGTTGAGAGAAAAGTAACAGTAAAAGAAATTAAGCAACTACAATATTTAAGAATGAAATTTCTGGAAATCTCTGAGCCCAAAAGGTCCTACCATCCTGTATTTCTGTTTGTTTTTATTATTATCTCTGTTCAGATTTTTAAAAATGTTTGGACTTTTAAAAGTATATATATGTGTGTATATGCACATATATATGTATATATGCATAGACTTATATTCTTAAGTAAGTAAATGCAATTTGCCCAACCCAGTCTATTCAATGTTGTTTATATGTATATGGTTTCAGGGCTGATAAATTGGATAATCAATTGGGAAGCTCTTCACTGGGAAAAGACTGTTTCTCACACTCTAAGCATTTCTTAGTAGTCTGTAGTTCTTTGAGTAGGTTTAGGGCCCAATGAGAGTTCCCTCTTCCATGTTAGTGTGTCTGGAAATACTATGCCTGTCGGGGTCTTGTCTAAGCATTTTTTTATTTTTAAATTGTGTGTGTATGGCATTAGGACATGTTAGAACAGGTGCTCCTCAAAGCCCAGAAGATCATACCAGATCCTCTGTGGCTGGAGTTACAGGCAGTTGTGAGCCACCTGATATTAGTGCTGGAGGCTGAACTCTGGTCCTCTGCAAGAGCAGTACCTGCTCTTAACTGCTGAGCCACCTCTCCTCAGCCCCATTACTACTTTTTAAATCATTCTTCAATTACTATATATGTATGTACATGTGCACATGAGCGCAGGTTCCCTTGGAGACCAGAAGAGGGCGCTGGATTCCCCTGCTTTACAGGCAGTTAATTGTGAACCACCTCCTGTGAGTACTGATAATTAAGCCTCTTCCAGAGCTGAATGTACTCTTAACCACAGATTGTTACCTTTGGTTGTTTGGTTTGTACTGGGGACTGAGCTTGGGAATCGATGTTCTGGGCAGCCACTCTATCTTCGAGCCACCCCTCCACTTGTCTGTTTATTTGAGACAGGGTCCACTAAATTGTCCAAACTGTCCTTGAATTCACTCTTTAGCCCAAATTGGCCCTGAGCTTTTAATCTCCTTGCCTTAATCTCCCAAATTACAGCCAGGCCCGTAGGTATAGGGAGTTATTTGGAACATTTTTCAAATAAATGTAGGCAGTTACTCTATTCCCTGGAAGCCTTTAGTCTTCTAGGGAAAGACACTCCAGCACTTTCTTGCATTCTGAATGCAAAAGACTTTATAGTTTTGATTAAATGCCCTTTGTGGGACATATTAAGAATTCTTCTTAAAATAGTCTTAAAAGCCCCGCCAGTTCCAGGTAGGATCTAGCCAGTGTGAAACTCAGCGTGATGCCTGTTGTATCACAGAAGCTATCACAGAGGAGATTAGTATGCTGCATAGCCTTCCTAGTATATTCCCAAACCCTAAACTCCCTAAGCTCCCAGCATGTAATAGCCTCAAGGTGCAGCAGGACAATTGGAGTTGCTTCCTAAATTAGGGCTTTATATCTTGTTTTGTGCCTTTACTGATACACTGAACTCAGATGCCCATCTTTTTTTTAAGTACTAAGACCCCTGCCCTTTAAACACAGAGACCCCTGCCCTCTAAGCATGGAAATCCCACCCTCTAAGCACAAAGACCCCTGCCCTCTAAGCACAAGAGGTGCTTTGTTCTTTAAAGTCTCTCAGTGCAATTTCTCTTGTTGCCGGACTGCTGCTGGATCTCTCACCATAACCAGCTCCCCTGCTGCAGGGTTTGAAGGATGTCCTTTAAAGGACCAGGTCTCCTCGGTGCCTGTCCACAGAATCAGACGTAGCACCTGTTCTCTTCACACTAACAAGCCCTCACTCTGGTCTGGTTACACTCTGTTCCTTCCCACACGAGCGACAGTGAGTGCTGTCCCTTGCTGTACACGTTGAGCCTCGGGAGGCTGTAGCTGAAGCATGAGCTTATGACCAGTTTCCTTTCCCAGTGTGGGCTCTTCACCATACAGCCCATGGACTTCTAGGCTGTTCTCCAGAGTGGGGAGGGTAGTGTGATCTACCTAGTTGGCACCATGTGTTCCTAGTGCCAACCACATGCTCTGTGTGTCAGAGACCAAGCCCAGCATCGGCTCTGGACAGGACACTCCGTACCTCAGTGTTAGGAGACTGGAATCTTCACAGCACCTCCATTTATCAGCACTACATGATTTGTACATGATAGTAAGAGCTTGACAGTTGACTGTCTATCTTCTCACCATAATGGAAGCTCTTCAAGTAGAAGAAAGGACCTTTGCTCCAGAGTCTAGAACAGGACCTGCCCTACCTACCTATCCAAATGGCAATTAGAAGTAAATCAGTGAGTAAATGTAAAACGTAGGGAGACAGCCTCGCTCTTCTAAAGGAGGGGCTGACTTCAGACTGATCTAAGCTTAGCTACACATGCAATTTTCCCAGTATGAATCAAACTGGGATTTACACTTATCAGGGCGTTTTTGTGACAAGCTGCCCATTTTACCCTGCCACAGTTTTGGGGACTGATTAATGGGAAGAAAAACAGAGCTTAGAGATGCTAAGTCTATGATTCTCAGGACCTAAACTCAGGTTTGTCTGACCCCAGCATTGCTGCTTTGAGCCGTTAGACTGAGGTGAGAGATACAAAGAGTCACAGTCTGGTTCAGAAGGCAAAATGACATGATTGGTTAGCCGTACCTGCCGGGGCACAGAATGGGGACTGGGTTGGGTGCTGCTACCGTCTTGGCATCCCTGATGGGTGATACTGAGTTACTAGGCTCTGCATCATGGACTCTTCCTCACTCAGCACATTGCTTCAGAAGCCAGAGTTCCTACAGTTCCCATCTCAGTCATGAGAAGCATCAGCAAAGCTGGCGGACACCATCAAGAGGTAGCGGAGCAGGGCACTATTAGTAAGCAACATGACATTTTGTCAAGGCAGAATCTTCTGTCCATCACACAGGACTTAATACCACCTCTAAGTTGGAAAGACACTGTAGTTTTTTAATTTTTAAAAAGTTTTTAGAGCAGGATCTCATATAGGGCAGGCTGGCTTTGAACTTGATACACAACAGAGGATGACAAACTCCTGATCCTCTTGCCTGTACCTCCCAAGTGCTGAGATTACAAGTAGGCTCTAAGATATTAATGACAGAGGCACACATAATCTGCCATCATTTTTCTCTGTCTTTGAAGGCAGTACATGACTGTCGGGCTGTAGATCTATCCTTGTACTGGCTAGTTTTGTGTCAACTTGACACAGCTGGAGTTATCACAGAGAAAAGAGCTTCAGTTGGGGAAATGCCTCCATGAGATCCAGCTGTAAGGCATTTTCTCAATTAGTGATCAAGGGGGGATTCTTGGGTTCTTGGGTTCTATAAGAGAGCAGGCTGAGCAAGCCAGTAGAAACAAGCCAGTAAAGAACATCCCTCCATGGCCTCTGCATCAGCTCCTGCTCCCTGACCTGCTTGAGTTCCAGTCCTGGCTTCTTCAGTGATGAACAGCAATGTGGAAGTGTAAGCTGAATAAACCCTTTCCTCCCCAACTGCTTCTTGGTCAGGTCATGATGTTTGTGCAGGAATAGAAACCCTGACTAAGACAATCTTCTTGGAGGTGTTCTCTTGGAGAATGGTACCTTGTCCAAGGCTGTCCCCAAAAGACATCCCAAAATGCACCTGTGTGTGGTAACATAGCCACCGAGAGAAACATTTGCTGCCAGAGCCCCTTAAAGCAGAGGCCATCTGTGCAAGGTGGAGTATGTATATAAGGCTTCCCCACCCCATGGCTGGGAATACCAGGAGCCATGTCAGTGATCCTGGGAAAGATTATTGAGTCACTGACTTAGCCTGGTAACGTGCTGTGGTGGCTTGAATATGCTTGGCCTAGGGAATGCAGCTATTAGGAATATGGCCTAGTTGGAGTAGGTGTGGCCTTATTGGAGGAACTGTGTCACTGTGCAGGTGGGCTTTGAGACTCTCCTTCTGACTGCTTATGAGCCAGTCTTCTCCCTGTTTTCCTTTGGAACAAGATGTAGACCTCTCAGCTCCTCCTACACCATGCCTACCTGGAAGCTGCGATGCTCCCATCTTGATGATTAAATGTTGTCCCTTACAAGAGTTGCCTCGGTCATGGTGTCTGTTCACAGCAATAAAACCCTAACTAAGACACGGGCCTTACAGCATTCGTGTGTATTCAGGCACAATGATGTGTGTTTCCATTTCCTTCCAGCTCCCTGGACATTTTCTTCAGGCTGTGAAGAAGGTCTAGACATGGACCCTGAGTTCATGAAAACTCAATGTGGAGGCCCCTCTAATCAAGTGAGAACCCCTCGCCCTGTGTTCACCAGCTTCCTTTGCCCTTTCTCTCCAGTGTCAGCCCAGCCTCAGGCGGGCCCCTCCAAGTCTCTGCTACTGTGCCCAGACTGCCTGGCAAATGGCTTCTTGTGGTTTTGATTCCTGTCTCTGCTTTCACCAGCTGCGAGGTCCTGACAAGTTACTTCTCTGACCCGACCACCTGCTTGTTTCTTCTCTTAAAATAGAGGAGGTTGTAGGTTTACCCCCTGGGGTTTCAGGGAAAAGTAAATGATCTTTGGGGGGTGGAAGTAAATGAGTTAATATCTCGTTCACCTCTCAGAAGCAAGTTCAGCATGTCTGAAGCACACATAGGTGCCAGTAATTACTGTGATGATTCATCCTTCAAGATGCAACTTGAACATTATCTTTATAAGAAAGCATTGCAAAAACATTACCATAAACAGAGCCAAAGAGAAAGGGTTATACAGAAGAGGTATTTGTAACACATATGACAAAGGGCTAATTTCTTTGCAAGGAGCAAGCAGAACCCTGTAGGACACAGCCATCCAGTAGGAAGTTGCCCAAACATGCAGTTTACAGGAAAGAAATGCAATGCTTAATAAGTAAGAAAAGCCATCCAGTCAAGGGAGTGATGAGTATGGGTCTTGCTTACCAGCTTGGTGAGAGTTCTCAAGTCTGAGCAATTCCTAGTGCAGGCAAGGATGAGCATGTGATGGTTTTATTCCTAGAGCTGGGATTTAAACCCAAGGCCTGGCATGTGCATGGGTGCCCTACCATGAAGCTGCATCTTCAGCCATGCACATAAGGAGTAGAGACTTCTGCAACCACTTCAGCGAACATTTTGGAAAGTTCCCTCAACACTGAAAGGACACATTCCCCTGAATCAAAACTCCCCATTCTGTTTATAAAGACCCTCAGAGAGAAGTAACACAAGGCACCCAGTAAATATTCAATTAGGGAAAACATTAACAAAAAATGGGCATTGAGGTAATGTTTGTAATAGACAAAAGTTGAAAACAACTTGAATGTCCAGCAACAGGAGGGAATTTAACCAAATCACTGGACACTCACACAATAGAGAAACCTACAGCTGTTGAGACCAATGTCATAATCTGTGTGTTTTGACTTAGGATGACTTCTAATGCATAAGACTAAACTAAACTCTATGTTATAAGTTCAGGGCAGTACACATTGTATGTGATAAATAAAAAATGAATATCAATATATAGTCACAAATATTAGAACATTCTTTCTTAGTTTAGTACTTAGTTTATTACTATGATGAAACATTATGAGCAAAAAGCAAGTTGGGAAGGAAAGGGTTTATTTGGCTTACACTTCCACAGAACTATTAACCATCAAAGGAAGTCAGGGCAGACACTCAAAGAGGGCAGGCACCTGGAAGCAGGAGCTGATGCAGAGGCCGTGGAGGGGTGCTATTCATTGGTTTGCTTGTCATGGCTTGCTCAGCCTGCTTTCTTAGAGACCTCAGGACCACCAGCCTAGAGATGGCCCCACCCACAGTGGGTGGGGCATTCCCCGTGGATCCCTAATTAAGAAAATGCCTTACAGGCTTGCCTACAGCCCGACCTTATCTTTCTCAGTTGACCTCCCTCCTCTCAGATGACTGTAGTTTGCTTGTGTCAACTTGACATGAAACTAGCCAGCGCAATCTATTACATACACTTTTCTTTCCTAGAAAGAACTTAAAAACTCTGCACAATTCCTTTATGGAGAAGAAGGAAGATGGGCAAGGGAAAAAAATGTTATTTATAGTTTTCTCTTCTCTTGCCTTCCCTCTCTTTCTCTTCTTCCTTTCCCTTCCTTCCCCTCCCCCACTTCCCCTTCTGCTAGCCTCCTTTCTTCCTTCCTTTTGTCCTGTATGCTTGTATTGGTTTTAAAAGCCAATGAACAAGTATGCATTTTGCTGTTTAGTAGCTTTCCAAGATCTGCCCTAGATACCTCGGAGCCTCCTCTGGACTGCCTGCTGCCTCTCACCTTTTTGCTTCCTGCCCTGGCAATACCGAAGGCCTGGCATCTCCCCACACACCTGCCACTGTGGCCCTCTTCCCAGGCCTTGGCATTTGCTGCCTGGACCTGTGTGTTCAATGTTCTCCCTCCTGTAGAGCAGCCTCCCGCTAGGCTAATGTCCCAAGGGTATCCCCGCCACACCCTTGTACACCTCGGTCCCTGCATGTGACCCTGGCATTGGTGGGTATGCAGGCAGATGGGGTAAGTTATTCTTAGTGTAGGTCTGTGCTGTGCTGTATCGCCATGGTGAGTTCTCAGCACAGGGCTTGTTGCTCCAAAGCTCTCAGGAACTGATGGCTAGGTGGATGTTAGGGAGCTGCCCTCTCTGCAAAATTACTTACAGACAAACAAACAAAACTCAACCCTTAGGCTGGAGAAATGACTCAGCGGTTAAGAGCCACTGGCTGCTCTTCTAGAGGTCCCGAGTTCAATTCCCAGCGACCACATGGCAGCTCACAACTGTCTATAACTGTGGCCCTATAGGATCCAATGCCCTTTTCTAGTCTGTAGGCATGCACGCAAACAGAGCCCTCACACACATTGAACAAGCAAATAAATAAGTGAATAAATAAATAAATCTTCAAAGCTCAACTCCCCCAAACTCTATGAAGCAGGATAGTGGCATTTTGAATGTTTTAGGTTTGCTCTTCATTTTGTTTTGGTTTTGATTTTTGAGACAGAGTCTCCTTATATTGCCAAGGCATAGCTCTCAGTACCTGGTGAGTCAAATATTCTTGCATAAACGGAACCATCTATAAACCTGGATGTTGAGTGGCTCTGCCTGCTTCTTCACTAGCAATTGGGAGTAATTTATCCCTGCTCCAAACACCTTGGTCTTGCATGAAGCATCCTCTTTCTGCATCTCTCGGGATGCAGTGTCTTCTGGCTCCAGGGCCTTCTGCAGTCTGTGATTGAGCAGATGAGGAGTCAGATGCTTCCGGTGTGTGTACCTGCAGGCAGTTCTGTGTGAGATGTGTGGGTGGCAGTGAAGTATGGCAGGTAGAGGTGAGTGGGGAAAGGCCCATGCAGCCACCTCTCCCCTCCCCCATGCTGCTCCTGCTCTACCTCAGTTCCCTCCTGGATCTGTTCTCTGCAGAGTGAAGGTCATGGTGGCTTTGGCACTGAGAACCAAAACAGTTTCAGCAACATGGCCAGGAGCTCAGATGAGAGACAATGCATGAAGCCATGAGGAAAATATGCATGATATTCCAGTAGGATGAGCCTAGCCCAGGTTTACCATTCGTCCACTGCACAACCTTAGAGAGATAACTCCTCTCTGTGAGCATTCTCCATAGAATTATTATTAATAAAACAAACAAGGTCTCATTGTGTTTCCCTGGCTGACTTGGAAATTCATATGTACCCCAGGATGGCATTGAACTCACAGAGATCCTCTTGCCTCTGCCTCTGCCTCTACCCCTGCCCCTGCCCCTGCCCCTGCCCCTGCCCCTGCCCCTGCCCCTGCCTCTGCCTCTGCGTAATGGAAAGTATGTACCACCATGCCTGGCCTCTTCTTAGAATTCTAGATTTCACACGTGTCTTAGACTCTAAACTTCTAGGAGCACAATAGGTAACACAGACAGCAGAGAACAGAAAGAAAAATTCCTCATATTTCATGCCTTGCTGGGTTCTCTGTAAGCAATAATTGGAACATGGTGCCTGTAGCATCTAATTAATCGCTTGACGTTACTGAAGGCTTGTTATCCATGTTAAGCAATCAGGTTAATATTTTGGAGCACATTAGTGCATATAATATTAACACCAGTATGCTGTCATGTTCTAATCCTCATTTCTGGGTGGGAAGATACTCTCCTTATTTACACAGTTTTAAAAGACCAAGAGATTAAGAAGTAGGACCAAAGGGCACACAAGGAAAGAACATCAGAGCCAAGATTTAAAACCCATGCTGATCCAATCAACTCCACACCTTGATACTTCCCTGTGATGTACTGCCTCTTCTGGAAATAATTAGTAGGTGAATCTTTAGGCACTTTAGGTGGTCCTAGGCCTGATCAACTAACTCTTGGTTCCTACAGAAGTCTCAAAGCCACAAGAATTGCCTCTGAGAGCCAAAAACAGAAAAGCAATTTGGCTTATCTCTATAGGTTTGCAAACAGCTCCTGTGAAGGCCCCAACCAGCATTCTGCTCAAAGGTCTATGGGAAAGGAAAATAATTTAGTTGATATAAGCCAAGGAAGTCATAGGTAAGGCATCTTACCTGTTCACACTCAAGAAGGCAAGGGGGAAGTCAGGCTTCGTGCACAGTGGGTGTGAGCGGCAGATCTTGAAGACTGCTGGGAAGGGTTGTGGCCAGGGTGTCCCTGAGAGGGTGGTCCAGGACTGAGGAGGTAGGGATGCGAATGGAAATGGTTTTGTCTGCTAGAGAACACCAGACCAGATGCCTTACTGCTGTCAGGAGGGCAGACACTTTCCTGTTATGGATGAGAAAACCCAGGCTCAGAAAGCAGAGAAGACTTGTCCAAGGTCACAAGCAGAAAGGGAATGAGAATCTAGCCTCCCTGACTCTCTTGGTCAGCAGGTCTTAACCTGTGGATAGAGACCCCTTTGGGGTTGATTGACCCTTCACAGGGTCATCTAAGACCATTGAAAACCATACATATTTACATCACAGTTCATAACAGCAGCAAAAATACAATTCAAAACATAGCAAAATTACAGTTATAAAATAGCCACAAAAATAATTTTATGGTTGGGGGGGTCACCACAAGCTGAGGAACCATATGGAAGGGTCACAGCGTTAGCGAGGCTGAGAGGCTCTGCTCTTGGCGCTCTTTCCTGCCCCTTCAGTGTTAGCTCGGGCTTATTTTCTAAAAGATTCAGTGGGGGGGGGGCTCTAAAAAATGCAAAACTACACCCTACCTGCACATGAAGAGGCCACCATGTGTCCTGCTCCTATTACTCTCTGCTTTATTGCTTGCTTGCTCCTCATGGTTTCCTCAGCCAACTTCCTTATAGAACCCTGGACCACTGGCCGAATCCCTTGTAGCTTGACCTTCTGGAGGTGTTTTTCTCTCGGTTGAGGCTCCCTCCTCTCTGATGACTCTAACTTGGGTCAAGTTGACATTAACTAGCCAGGACAGCCAGGGATACAACTTGTTTGCCTTTTCTGGAGTGTCAGCTCCACAAAGAGAAGGGTTTGTGCTCTTGTTTTGTTTTTAATTCTTAATCATAACCCCAGTACTTAGAGCAGGGGTATAGTTTATGGGCCAAACCCAGACCACAGCCTGAGGTTGTAAATAGAGTTTATTGGAACACAACCACACCCAATCACTTCGTACTCTTTTTTAACTACAATAGCAGAGAGATGTCATTATAGTGGTCTACATGGCTGTAAAACTCAAAGTATTTACTATCTGGTCCTTTATACAGAAAAGGTTGGCGACTCCTACGCCACACTACCTTCATGGTGGGCAAATGTGCAATAAACATTTGACGAGTGGATGAACTTCATTCTCTGCTGGTGACAGAGAGGTACAGAATCTTGGCCCAGGGGAGAGCTGGAGGGACAAGGAAACGAAATCCAAGAGCTGAAGATCTGGACTTGAGTTGCTGCTGCACTGTCTATAAGACTCCAACCCTAGGCAAACATTGAGTCTGCGCTTCCATGGCTTCATTTGTAATAGGGCTGGCCATTTCTGGTCAGTTCTCCATGACAAGGAACCAGATTACACACTATTCAGCACAGAGAAGAAGGCAAACACCTCATTAGATTGGTGTTCAGGGACAGGGTCAGATGTGCCACGGGAAGGCCTGGCCTCTCCGAGGCTCTCTCTTCCCAAGGCATGAGCTCTCTTCAGGAAGGGGGTGGTGGGGTGGTTGCGCAACTCAGTTTACCTCCCAGGATTGAAACCTGATGACCTTGAACCCAGCGAATAAATAGGGACGATCTAGATGGTTCTTGACTTTGTGGTGTGTGTTCTATTTTGAGATAGGGTTTTTCTACATAGCTTGGACTGGCTTCACATTCACAGAAATTCTCCCCGCCTCAGCCTTCTTAGTCCTGGGATTAAAGGTGTGAGCTGCCAGCTTGTTGTGTACAGCCTGGAAAAGGACAGTGACAGCCCTACTTTTGGTTTTGAATGAGTGAGGTTATTAAGTATACAGCAAACCAAGGCAAAAGGAGAGAGAGAGAGAGAGAGAGAGAGAGAGAGAGAGAGAGAGAATATCATTAAATTGAATATTCAAAACATCCGGCAGAAATGAGCTGAGGAAGCCTCTTTAAGATGGCCAACTCGAGATCCCTGCAGAGAGCACTGAGTCTCCAGCAGAACAAAGTGCCCCCTCTGTGAGGCTTCCAAAAACAAACAAGAAAACAAATAACAACAGTTAGAAATGGTGTCATCAGGTCCAGAGCTCAAACACCCCGCAGAAACCAACCAGGGAAGCCAAGGCAGCCAGCTAGGGGTCTCAAGTTAGCTTTCTCTCCAGGGCTGGGCTGCCAGTGAGTCTTCCACGGCAACATTTTCATAGTCTGGGATAAACAATGGTAACCCGTTAGCAATGGCCTGCCTTCTAGCTGTTTTCATCCTGTGAGCATCTTCTTTTTCTTCTCCCTCTGTGTCACAGAGTTGGTTTCATGGAGGAGGAGGAATCCCTAGACAAGGAGCTTTAGGGGACACTTTGAGACAAACATGCATAGGTCA
Organism: Mus pahari; assembly: GCF_900095145.1. Taxonomy (NCBI): domain Eukaryota; kingdom Metazoa; phylum Chordata; class Mammalia; order Rodentia; family Muridae; genus Mus; species Mus pahari. Next base: position 91,487,747 of record NC_034593.1, on the reverse strand, counting down.
AGGGAACCCCACCTTCAGAGTCCACTTCTCAATATCAAATGTCACCTGACAGTTTTCCATTATAACGCACATGGCCCAAGACTGGAGGCTTCAATGTGCATTTCCAGTAGTGAAAAGTCATCATGCACCTGCATTCGGTGGCCTAGTCCCCTGATAACCAACTGTGCATAACTGGCTAGAGCCTTTGGACTCACCCTGGTCACAGAAGGACCAACCAATGGCTCTTGTCACACGCTCATTAAGTTCTCCAAGAAGAAAGGGTCTTTCACATTGTGGAGGTGTGAGCCCTTGGTGTTTATGGTACGGTGAGTTATTCATTTCTGGTTTCCTGTCAGGAGTTCAGCGCAGCCCAGGTATTCTTGCAGAAGTCTCCAAGCCCTCTAGATTCCCCAAGGTAAAGCCAGACACAACATAATTTACAGACACATACAAATCTGCACGGGCGGGGCTGTTAAAAGCATACTTGGGACCTCAAAACGCTCCTTTTGGTCCATTCTTTGCCCCCTAAGACTTTCAAATTATCTCACATACCTGTTTCCTACCTATCAGTAAATTGAATTTCTCATGTTGGGAGAAATGTGCTAGTTCCCAGAACTCTCTGGGGGCAGTGCTGGCAAGTTCATTTTTACTTGTGAGAATTGTACCCTGGAAGCTTTCCCCTCTCCTTGCTCACTTTCTCAAAACCCAGGTCCTGACCCTCAAACCACAGATCTCATTAAGAGGCTCTCGCTCAGCCAGGTAGAACTCAGTTAACACTACCTTCAGGCCTCGAGAATCTGCTGTGTTTGTCCTGGGAAACAGAGGTTTAATGAAAAGGAACATTGAAGAAATACAGCTTGGATTTTATTTCAACATGTTTCTAGCTTCTTATATGTTTCAGGATCCAAGACACTGTAATATTCTCTCTTAGGATTCCCTCACCACCAGACAGGGAAACCCGGAATTTTCTGCCTCTCAAGCGCTTGGCTGCCTCCAACCTGCCTCCACCCTTTACCCTGTAAACATCTGCTATCACACAATAACCAGACTCCTACAGACCACTAAGCACACCCATAAACACCCCTGAACTCTGTCTTTCTAGTAGCCCAAACATATTATTGCCTCCTTTCAGGAAACACACCACGAGGAAAGGGCACGCAGAAGCGCAGTGGACCGTTGCCTAATTGCATGTGCAAGAATCTTCACCGAATTTGAGAACTTGCTGGGTGGCCGGAACATCTCAGTGGGGAGGTCTAAGAAGTTCCATCCACATGGTGTGGACTCACCACCATGTCACCTTCCCTTCCCACGCCCAGGACTCTTCTTATCTTTCTATGGACCGCGTTACTTCTTCTCAAGCAATTACATATTGAGATGGCTACACTCAATAGATAAAACAGAGATGGTTTCTCGCCATGAAGTTAACTGCCAAATAAAACACATTCCCATTTTCTCTGCAATGCAGTAACAAAACACATTGGTACCTGTCTCAATTAAGAAAGTTGAGGAGGACCAGCCCCTTCCTCCTGACTAAACTGACTTGGCATCACTTTTGAACCATCTCAGCACAGGTCAGGACCATTTGGCATCATAACCCTTAATGAAAATGTGGCTTTTCTTCAAGAAATGGAAGGCAGCTAATCATCTCTAAAGACTTGGCGATGCTTCTGTATGGAATGTAGTGCTCTACAGGGTTTCCTGTAACATTGGTACAAAATTCTCACAAAATCTGTACTCTGTCGAGGCCTCGGGCTGTGCTTCTCAGCTTCCTAGCCCAGACGCCCCAGGCCATTGACCAACCTTTGGCCTTGTTGGTCAAGATTAGCATTAGATCTTTTCTTCTGTGGCATCAAAGAGGGAACCCAGGACTTCCTGCACATTCAGCAAATGTTCCACAGCTGATCTCCATTCCTGGCCCTGCCTTTACCTTTTGTGTTTTCTGTTGTTGAAGCAGGAAGTTAATTGAGAGAGGATGCCAGAGCTAGGAGGAAAGGTGGAAGCGAAGGGCAAGGGTTTTCCTGAATCCTCCTGACTGGCTGGCTCATCAACTGATGCCAGTGATTATTACGGTTCAGTGGGCACCCACTTGGATGTCCAGGCTTTTGTGCCCTCGAACAAGGAACTAAACAGAGACAAAGAGCAGGCACACAGGAATAGTTTATTAAGAAAAAATTAGATTTCGAATGGAGGAAGTAACCCAGAACTAGGAGGAGAGTTAGCTCGGTGGCTTTTAAGTGGTTTTGTTTTGTTTTGTTTTGTTTTTAGACAGAGTCTCACTAAATTACTCAGACAGGTCTTGAATTTAGTAAAAAAAAAAAAAAAAAAAAGTCCAGGTAAGATATGGGCTTTTTAGACTCTTGGGAGCTGGGGTTACATCCCTGAGCCATGAGGCCCAGCTTCAGTCATTTCTGATAGAATCTGAGCATCTTCCTCATCATTGCCTCAGTCAATGGCTGGACCTCACTATCTGGAGGGAGTGGGATCTTCCTCTCTGGATAGCTGCAATCCTCCCGCTCTCTTCCAGGGCCCTCTCCCTGGTCAACTTCTCCACGGGCATCCTGTTTCTGAGATCTCACCCCTCCCTACTCCCTACCAGGTTTGACCTTCTTTTCCTCATGTCCACTTTCATCTTCTTCTCCAGGACACCCAGCCCACCCTGCACGGAGCAACTTTCTTCCTCTCCTTGGCCATATCCAGAAGCCTGCTCCTCTAGGACTTACCTGGGCAAGGGAGAGGAGAGCTGGTGCTTGCTTCCTAGCACAACTCTAGATGCCTTTTTCATCTCCACTCCTAACACACAAGACCCTGGAGGCAAAGGCAAGAAGGAGGCAGAGTGAGAAATAGGAGACCACAGATCACCCAGCTCTGTCCATCCCAAACGAGGCTGCAGGGGGACTGGACCAGAGAACTTGTGCTACCCAGAGAGGGTGATGAAGCACCTGAGAGGGTGATGAAGCAAACCCATGTTCTAAGCTTGAACTCCATAGTTCTAAGCTCTCACTTCCAGCCCCACCAGGGGCATCTAAACAGGAACCAAATAGCTTGGCTCCTTTCCCTGACTCCTCTGGGCATTAGAGTTTACTGCCTCTGAAAGAATTACTAATAAATCCTATTTTATCTCATTCCTATGAGTGAGAATTTTGGTTTCTGTAAAATCCTCGTTATGTGAATATGTTTTTGTTTTAACCCCAGGCGTGGGATAAGAGGCTGCTTCACAGAAGGTGACTATGATTTGTCTCATGCACTAGGAGAGGTGTGATTTTTTTTTTGCCCAGTTGTAGAGAGTTTGTGTTTGGAACTCTGGAAACTTTTGAGAGGGCATAAATGTGAGAGCTCCAGAGGGGCCAGAGGCACATTCTGAGGAGGCTGCTGCTGGCTCCCTTTGCTGTGGTTTGTCAAGTGGTTGTGAGCAAAGAGATGAGGAGAGGATGTTGGGGATATTCTGACAATGAAGACTGGACTTGTCCCAAGGAACCGGTGCCCTAAGCACCAGAAAGTCATCTAAAAAGCTCCATGCTCTCTTTCCCCTTTAACCTACCCAGTGTTGGGTGGCTGAAAGGGATTAGGGTAGAAAAAGGGTTGGAAGGGTTTTAGATAAATAGAACCAATAAAGAAGACCAAAAAAGTGCACCAACATTTCTACTTTGTAAAACTCACACCCTAAAATGTTAGATGATTGCAGAGCTACCCAGTGAACCAAGAGGCAGCCCTAACACTGGGCTTTCAGAAGCCAGAGCCCTTATTCTTAGGCACTAAGCTAATCCCACAGCCTTTCCAGTTAGTTGCCTGACCGTTACTTTGTCTCTTGGATGCTCTAGCCTAAGTTCCCCCATGTAATGGGGATACAAAAGCCACTTAACCAGCAACTGATGGGAACAGATGCAGAGACCCACAGGCAATCCTTAGGTGGAACTCAGGGAACTCTGTAGAGGAGAGAAACGAAGGATTATAGGAGCCAGAGGGTTCGTGGAGACCACAAGAACATGGCCCATACAATCAACTAAGCAGGGCTCATAGTGGCTCACAGAGACTGAAGCAACACTCAGGGTCCCTGTATGGATCTGAGCTAAGTCCTCTACATGTATGTTATGGCTTTGTAGCTTGGTGTTCTTGTGAGATTCCTAACAGTGCGGTGTCTTCAACTTTTTTGTCTACTTTTAGGACCCTTTTCTTCCTACTGGGTTGCCTCCTCCAGCACAATGTGATGGTTTGTGCCTACTCTTATTGTAACTTGTTATGCCATGTTCAGTTGCTATCCTTGTGATACCTGATTTTTTTTTTTTTGAGAAACATAGGAAGAGTGGTTCTGTGGGGGTGGAGGTGGGAGAATGGATCTAGGAAGTGGGGATGGGGAGAGATGGAGAGAGAATATGTGTGTCTGGGGGGAAGATATTGGGAGACATGGAGAAAGGGGAAACTGTGGTAGGGATGTAATGTATGTGAGAAGAATAACCAGAAAGAAGACAAAGAAAACACCTAGTTAAAGCCCTTGTGTGAAGTGGTTTGTGTGTATAGGTCAGCCATCAGAGAAATGGCAGCTGTGACTTCCAAAGGCTTTAGCTTAAGGTTTGATGGAAAGAGTCCCAGGAGGAGTTGGCTACCCTAAAACAAATTCACTAAGAGGTCAAATTCATGTAGACACCCCACCCTCCCAGCTTGTATCCTTATCTTTACCTTTCCACTCAGTGAGTGTATATTATAGACCATTCATGGGCCAGTTGGTACTAAGGAACAGGAGAGTCCAGTGGGAACCCAGGCTTTGGGCTAGAGGCTTAGCTGTTATCTGTCCTCATTCTCATCTTCACTAGCTGAGAGAATTTGAGCAAGTTTATTAATCCGTAAAACAACGCTGGGTTTCCTCACCTGTCATGTGGAAATGATAACACCTAACCCACGCAGCGATAAAGTTTAAATAAGACTTTTGTATCGAAGGGACCAGACTCAATCCTCAACTCAGTGCACGAACTTATAAAAATCTGAGCTGGTGTCTCCACTGCTGACCCTCCAAGGGCAGAACAGGGGTGACCCAGTGGAGACAAATTCCAGCCCCAGTGGGGCCCAACAGTAGCCCAGCAATAGTTTAAGGTTTAGAGTAGAGATTGTATATTGAAGAAGGGTAGAACTATTTAGCCTCTGATACTGTAAAGCATTTCCAATTCGTAGTAATAACAAAAAAGCAATGGGCTTCTAGGCCATTTTATGATTGCTTTAAATTCCCAGCAGTCAAGGCACCCTTCCTCACTGCACCTGAGGCAGTCCATGCCCACAGCCAGCCCTCAGTAAGCACTGACTTGCACAGGTATGTCCCAATATCTAGATAAGAATCAGAATCCGATATCTCTGCTGCTGGCCCCACCTAGCGTAACACCCTCTGGCATTTGCAGGTGAAACTAACAGACTTTGTTTGATATCAGCAGATGCCCAATAAGAATACAGACTTAACTTTGTAATTATATTGTACATCATACATGCATGTTTTGTAGTTTGCTGAATTTTCATGAGCAGAACACATTCAGGGAAGCAGAAACCAGATAAATGAATAGTATGTAGCAAAACCCCCAAAGGCCCTTCACATCTGCTTGGTGTAACACTTCTCACCCTTTGTATGTACAGGGTTTGTGAGGTAAGGATGCTGTTGAGTTTGGCTTCTCCTATTGAACATTTTGTTGGTGTGTAATTGGAGATGTTTGGTTCCCCTTGCTGTATAATAATCCATTATGTGATTATACCCTACTCTACCCATTCAACTAACAGAGGGTACCTGGGAGGTCTTCATTTATAAATATTTATCGATGATTTATTACCAGTGATGCGATTATAAGAACTGACTTCTTAGTATAGCAGGAATGGAGTCACCTGGTCAGTGGACACACATAGGCATGACATTAGTAGACACCGTCAAAAACATCCAAAGCAGGTTTTGAGGGGCCCCTGTTAAGAACTGTGCTATCGCTTTTAGATACTAAGTCCTTTAGACTGAGAGGAGCACCAGGCTTCCAGGATAAATGGGAAGTAACCTTCTGGCCCAAAGAGTCCCAAGGCAGAATGCCTCCCGGCACAAAACTGGCTCCGGGGGCTGAGTATGTCAAGATACCTCACTGAAAGAACAGTCCTTCGTTTCCCGGGTCCTTCATCAGTGAGATACTCAGAGCTCCCTCACAGAAGGCTCCTAGTCATTGTTGACAACTTAAAAGAAAAGGCAAATCTAAAGGAACACAGGAAAGAGGGAGATACCAAAAATATAAAGAAATCCAGGTTCCACAGAGAACTTATAAAACCCAGAGGCAACACTCGGAAGGGAATGTGCGAGTCACAGGAGAGAAGCGATGGCTTCCTCTTCCTTGTCATCTCAGCTGAGCCATCCTGTGAGGAGCAGAAAGAATGTTTTTAGCTTCTCCTGTCTTCCCACAAAGCTCACCCCACTCATCAGTACATCACTTCCCCCAGCAAAAGCACAGCTCTCTCTCTTGTGCTTTTGAACCTGTATACTCCTGCCCACTAGCATACTGACCCTGCATCCCAAACCCAATACGGTTGATAGCTCCTCACTGGATCCTGGCCTTTGCTCCCCTCCCAACACTCTGCACCTATGGCCAGTCAGACTGAGGCTTAGCAACTCTCCTTCCACTGCCACTCATCCCTTCCTTGGTCCTCATTTATATGAAGACAGCCATGTGTCTCTCTATCCCCCCTCCCCCCACACACACACCAGGGACCTTTCCCCCAGACGTGTCTTCCCTCGTGCCTTTAAAAACTGAATATGGCCATGTCAAGCCTTAATGTAAACCCTTGGAAGTCTATCTGACATCATCGGAAGCAAAGCCAGCCAGCATGCTTTAATGTATTTATCAAGGCCATTTGCCCAAGGGTAGTCATTAGGCCAACCTTATTATTTAATGTGTTTGTGAACAGCAATACACTCTTTTACCTAGTTCATTAAAATTTTCATTCTTTCTGCTGGTGTGAAACTCAGTCGCAGAACAGTTAGCTAGCAGGATGGAGATCTTAAGGGCTTGCTTATTTGTCAGTCAGCTCTACACAAGCTAGAGTCATTTGGAAAGAGCAGGTCGAAAATGGAAAAGACTGCTACCATCAGATTGGCCTGTAAGCAGGTCTGCAGGGCATTGTTTTGTTTTGTTTTGTTTTTGTTTTTAGTGATTGACATAGGAGGGTCCAACTCCCTGTGGGTGGTTCCATCTCTGGGAAAGTGATCCCAGGGTGTACAAGAAAGCAGGTTGAGCAAGCTATGGGGAGCAAGCCAGTAAGCAGTGTTCCTCCATGGCCTCTGCTTCAGTTCCTGCTTCCAGGTTCCTGCCTTGAGTTCCTGCCCTGATTTCCCCCCATGTTGAGCTGTTATCCAAGTATAAGATGAAATGAACCCTTCCTCCTCAAGTTGCTTTTGATCACTGTCTCCCTCCATCTTCGTGCCCCGACCTCTTTTTAATAAGTCACTCAGTCTAGTTAGTGTCACCCGTATGTGCTTGGGTATGGGGCCATGCCCTGGAACATGAGTATCTTAGTCAAAGTTTTATTGCAATGAACAGAAACCGTGACCAGCTTTTATAAGGACAACATTTAATTGGAGCTGGCTTACAGATTCAGAGGTTCAGTCCTTTATCATCAAGGCCGGAGCATGGCAGCATCCAGGCAGGCATGGCACTGAAGGAGCTGAGAGTTCTACATCTTCATCTGAAGGCTGCTAGCAGAATACTGGTTTCCAGACAGCTAGGATGAGGGTCTTAAAGCTCACACCCACACTGACACACCTATTCCAACTGGGCTACAGCTTCTAATAGTGCCACTCCCTAGGCTGAGCATATACATCCCCACACATATACATATAACCATCACAATGGGCAACCTACCAGAGGCCACACTCAGAGAAATTACCTCTCTTCCCTAGCAGCTATTAACTACCACTAGCTTCTCTGCTAGGGGAGGGGGACTTCCCTTCCCTGTCCATTCTGAAACTTTGGCTGGCCTAACCACAACTGCTGTTAGTTTGTGAGTGTGGTGGCCAAGTCATGTCCAGAAAGAGCATTTCACAGCTTTTCTCTCCACCCCGCAGCTTTTACATTCTCCCTTCCCTCAACCCCCTTCTGGGATGCTTCGTGAGCCTTGGAAGTGCATAGAGAGGAGGGAGATGTCCCTATAGATGTCACCAGAGTCACTCATTGTCAGCACCTTTACTCCCCATGAGTTCTGTGCCATCCCAGCAGTAGAAACCCTGACAAGACAGTAAGTAAATGAGTGACAGTATTTCAATACGACTAATTTCCAATTTCCTACATGATCCTGCATTTTAAATTTGACTTCTTTCATGGGGATGGGGAGGGTCAGAAGAGGACGTCAGGTTCCCTGGAACTGGACCTGTGAACAGTTGTAAGGCACCATGTGAGTGCTGGGAACCAAACTCAAATCTTTTTGCAAAAAGCAGCAGCTGCCCTAACAGCTGGGCTACCTCTCCGGGGCTCCAAAACACTTATTAGTTGAGGCTGGAAATTTGGAGATGGGGGAAAATAGAAATTAAACTAGCCCAAATAGATGAATAGGGCGGCCGTCTGGAGAAGAGTGGTGTCTAAACAGGAGGTCTGAATGAGGGTAGGGAAAAGCAAAGAGAAAAGCCTGGAGAACTCAGAAGTGGCCAGGGACATTTGAAATGATGATTGAAAGCTGTGTAAGTAAACCTGGGGGTCTCTTCACCGGATCCAACCATATGTGTTGCTAAGGTCACTTCCAGTGTTCCGGCAGGGAAATCCAACCTTAGCTTTAGACACTGGAGAGTAGACACGTGTGTGCAGAGGGTGGTGGCTGGGGCAGGAGAGGAGTTGAATTTGACAGGCAAAGTCACTTGGTACAGGGCAAGCCTATTTTTTATGGGCCTGATACCAGACAGGCTGGCGGGGAAGGAGATGCAAGATCACCAGGGCACACTGGCTGGGACCACAGGAAATAAGCATCCTGATGTGAGACCCAGTCAGACCCAGATTCCAAAGTCGGTCTCACACATGTTATCTAATCTCTCCGAGCCTGTTTTTATCCCATATAAATATGAATTAATACTGTGTTTCAGACCTGTGAGGATGGAGTGTTAAGTCTATGGAGACACTTCGAGTGGGTGAGAGCTTAAGAACTGTTAGTATGGTTTCTGTCTCCGTTCGCAGCAGCCGGCTCCACCACCTTCAGATTTCCAGTTTGGAATCTGACCTGTATCACGCATTGTCCACACCCCATTGTCAGACTTATTAGCTTCTTACTGTGTGCTACACCTTGACTAGGACCCGACTCCTTTTTCAGTTGCGAGAGTTAAATTAACTTCTTGTTATGTGATATACCATGAGCTGAGGCTTGCCTTCTTTCAACTGCACAAAGCTTCGGTAAAGTCAGACCTGGGAAGAAACCGGCTCAGAGATGTGACATGGCTGGATCTGTCTTAAACCAAGCAAATGGCGAAAGTGAAGTTTATAGCCAGGTCTGGCCTGACATTAGGTATCTTGTCTATGTTTTTTTTTTTGTTTCGAAGAGGACAGTTGGGGGGGGGGGGACTCTCCGTAGTGTAGGACTTCAATCCCCAACTACTGATGTTCGCCTAAAGACTGAGCCTAACAGGCCTCTACACACAATGCATCACACACCCAAGTAAACAAAAGTGGAAAAAAGCAGAATAATGAGCTGCAGGAGTAACAAGGAAGGCAATGTAAACAAACAAAACAACAACATTCTCTGGGACCCTGGATTCAGCCCCACCCTCCCCAGGCAGCGAAAGGCAACAACCACAACCACAGGACGACTGGAGACGCCAGTTCTTGCGAGTCTGTGTCCTGGGATGATGTCACTATCGTGCCACAACCTGTCTCCCCTGCCACTGAGCTGGAGAGGCCTCAGTTGCGGAGACCAACGTTTGTGTGGAGCTTAGTAAACACTCACTTCAACTTGGTGTTTGCTGCTAGGGCCCTTTGACCAGGGCTCAGGCTGAGGTCATTTATGTTCTCAGAATCCTGAGGCTCAGAGAAGCAAAGTCACTCGCTCAAGGTCGCTGAACACAGAACGCTGACTTCATCTTCATCTTCTCACTCTCCTTTAGGGTCACTCCCACCCTGAGGCCAAGTGAGGATGGAACTCATGTGTGGAGATTGGAAGACAGTTTGTAGGAGTCAGTTCTTGCCTTTCACCATGTGGGTTTCAGGAATCGAACTCACAGGTTGTCAGTCTTGGTGGCAAGCACCTTTACCATGGAGCCATCTCACCAGCCTTTCCTGGGTATTAATTTGAGCCTTTTTCTCACCTTTATAGTATATGCTTTATAGATTTAAGGATTCTCTCCACAAGGTTCAGAGTGCCGTGCCTCAGCTTTCGTTTATCTGTGGGTTGTTTTCCAGCATCCTTTCTGAGTTCTCTCTCAATCCACTGGGTAACTAGGAACACCTTGCTCAATCTCTACATGTTTATGAATTTCCCAAGATTCCTTTTATGACTGACTTTCAGTTTCATTCCATTGTAATCTAAGAAAATATTTTGGATGACTCCTCTCTTTTGTGAGCGTATTGAGGCATATTTTGAAGCAGGACACGTGGTCTGTTCTGTGGAGTTGACAGGAATGTGTTTCCTGTGGTTGTTGGATAATCTGGGTGTCTACTGATGTCTAACCCACAAGTCCTATCATCTTCTTTTCATTAACCTGCAGTAACCATGCAAAACAATGGGTTCCTTTATGATATTTTCATACATGAATATCATTGCAGTTTGTTCATAATCGCCCACCCTCCCCTGTCCCAACCAGTATTCCTTCTGGTCTCCTCCTCCCCCAGTCACCCTTGCTTTCTATAAAAAGTGTGTCATTTTCCTGTTTCAGGGCTTCTCAACATTTCTAATACTGAGACCCTTTGATACAGTTCTTCATGTTGTGCTGACCCCCCCAACCATAAAATTACTTTCATTGTCACTTCATTACTGTGATATGGCTGCTGCCATGAATCATAATGTAAATATCTGTGTTTTCCAATGATTGTAGGTAACTCCTGTGATAAGATCATTCACCTTCCCCCCAAAGGGGTTATGACCCACCGGTTGAGAACCACTGTCCTATTTTCAAATATTTCACACATGTATAGTTGATAGAGTCTGCATGAAAGACACTGGGGTGTTTTCTTTCTTTCCCCGCTACTTTTGTGCCATATATAGGTATATAACATATATCTTGTACCAGTCACTCTTTTGATGCTATGATAAGACACCACAACCATGGCAATAGAAAGTGTTTACTTGGGTTTGTGGCTCCAGAAGGACCACTCTGTCCCATCAGGGTGGAGGTACACTACGCAAGCAGCAGCCATGCTGACAGCTTACATCTCAGCCACAAGCATGAAGCAGAGAGAGAGAACTGGATGTGGTTGTAGGATTTTCGTTTCAAATCCACCCCCAGTGACACACTTCCTCCAGCAAGGCTGTGTACCACCCAAAACCTCCCCAAACAGCACCACCGATTAGGCATTAAGTATTCAAATGGCCAAGACCATGGAAAGTGTTTCTCAACCAAACAATAGGTTTTTAAATATACATTCAACATGAGCCAGGTATACATCTTTTAATTAGAAAACCAGTGTCATTTACACTGGGTTGGCATTTATTTGAAACGCTGGTCTATGCTTTGCTGCCTCTAACGGTTCCTGCTGAGATGTCTGATGTCTAACTCACAAGTACTATTGTTTTTTTTTTTTTTCACTAACCTGTCAAATTTTTCCTGACAGTTGAGTTGTCATTTTTCTTTATCACCTTTTAATTCTAACTCTTTGTTTTGTGACTTTTGTTATTGTACTATAATGTACTAGGTGACAAGGTTCCCCATTGGGTCAGGCCTATCTAAATGTCTCGTGTGCTTAGATGTCCATTCCTTTCTCTAGACTTGGAGACTTTTCTGCTATAGTTTCATTGGCTTTTCATGCCTTTAGCTTTATCTCAGCTCTCTCTTCTCTCCCATGTACTCTTAGAGTCATTCTCTTGATTGTGTCCAACATCTTGGGTGCCTATGGCCAAACTTACTTCTTTAATTGTCAATTTATAGATGAAGTATTTCTCTCAACCTTGTCTTTCAGCTCTGGGTTTTCTGGGGGTGGTCCAGTCTCTTGGTGATTGACAACTGTCACTGGTTATTTCTTTTGTCTTTTATTTCTCACATTTCTCTTTCTTTGTTTGTTTTTCAAAAATCTTGTTCTTTGTGGGCTTTGTCATCTACATAGTTGGTTCTCCTTTCCAGGTCGTTAATTTATTTCCTTATTGTATTCATTTACCTGCTTGCATCCTCTTTGAGTTGTTGTTCATTTCCCCAAGTACACTCTGGCATTCTTCCTCTGGCTTTTTTAAATCCATCTTAGTATCTTTGGGTTCAATAACCGAGGAGTGATGCTCTTTTGAATGAGTCACGTTGCTCTGCTTTTGTGTGTGTGTGTTTCTGTGCTGTGACTTGTGCATCTGTTTGGGTAGATAGCTAGGTTGAAAAAGACAAATCCGAACATGAAGAATTGAAATGCAAATAAAGAAAATAATAATAATAAAAAAAAGAATACAATGTTGTGGGCAGCAAACCAGTGAGAAAAGAGGGAGAAGAGAAATGGAGACAGGATGTGATCACCATCAGTCTCTAAAAGCTTTTTTAACAGAGCCACACACACAAAGCTGCTCACGTGGAGACAAGAACTTCTTTTGCAACTCTAGACCCCACAGACCAACCTTGGCCATCTTCAGGCAGCTGTGGTTAAATGACTAAGCCATAGGCATGGGTCACTCTTGGACAGCCTGAGACCCATGACTTGGACCAGCATGCAAAGAGGAACTATGTAGATCGGATTCTCTCTGGGAAGCTGAACTCTTCTCTTTGAGAGGCCACAATGACAGGAATAACACCACAGGCAGATGCCCAAAGCCTGGGAACCTGTGCTTCCTGAGGTAACCGTGAAGACTAAAGAGTCTAAGGCTAGCTGAAGCCGCACAAAAGTCAACATTGTTAGGAAACAGAAACTGGGGGGTGGGGTGGGGGGTGGGCAGAATCAGCTATGGAGGAGAGGAGCAGATGCTCAGTGAGGGGCCATGCATAAGGAAAAGAATAAGAACCACGAGGCAGCCTGTTCTGGGTCTGCTGGGAACTTGATGTCTTGCCAGCTGCAGTCTAAGCCTGCGTGTGGTCTGACGGCCACACCTCACTCTGAGTTTCCTGGTAACTGATTGACAGTTAAGGGCTAAACTGAAGCAGGTTCAGTTTGAAAGAGAAAAGGCTTCCAGGAGGCCAGGTCAACCAGGATGGTGCCAGGAGGAATGAGAGGCCATAAAGAGGACTTCGTAAAGTAGGAGATTAAAAAGGACTGTCACATGTCAGGTCTTTATTAATGTTAGGTCAAACTAGCACTTGATATATAAATGAATAGATATAGGACAAGGCCAAAAAATAAAACTTTGAGTAAGAGCACCAAGACTTTAAGCTTGATACCATAGGCGATAGGAAACCACAGCTGTTTGGAACGGAAAGGAGATGCCGTCTGTCTGGTGTATGAAATCCTGAAGGTATGGAGGACGTTTCATTTCATCAGTAGAACATGCTTGTGCGTAGCCAACGGTGAGGGGTATGGCTAAGTGTGAGAGCAGCCCATGGTGGGAAGCAGAACTACATGCCAGCCTGGCTGAGGGAAGATCCCACCCAGCATGCCCAGAAGCTAGGAAGAAGCCAAAAGCATCAACCCAGCAGGCTGCTGTGAGAACTGACAGAACTCCTCTGCTGCCTGGAAGCGGTTCCAATATCTTGGGATGAGCACCATTGGTTTTCAGTGGGTTGGAGAGGACGAAGGCTGTCGGCCTCTTAGATGCCGCATGTAGACCTAGGACAGCTGTCTCATTCTGCCCCACAGGCTTCCGTAGCTGCTGTCATTTTCATACCTTGTCAGCATGAAGACACATTATTTCAGCAACCCCTGGGCCCTGAGTCTAGCAGCAGAGGCATCATGGGAAACAGAGGAGCTCGGGGCACTTCCAGGAGGATAGAAGAGGGAGTTTGCATTTCCCATCGCACATCAAGTAATTAAAGAAGGTGAGGTGGAGTCCTAGGGAGAAAAAGAGAATTCATCTGTACTGCAGGTGGGTCTGCAAATGAATCCAGCCATTATGGAAACTTCCACACAGGAAGTCCTTCAAAATACAGCAAAAGCAACTGTGTTGCCTATTACCATGTTACTGTGTAGCTACCACGGGGAGGAAAGTGAGTGTGAGACACCTGCACTTACTGCAGCCTTGTTCACTGTAGACAAGATTTGGGGGACAACTAAGTGTCCATCAGCAGATTAACTAATAGCAAAGATGTGGTACATGCAAGCCACAGAATACCACTGAGCTGTAAAACCCCAAACCTGGATTTATGATAACCCAGAAGAAATTATTTTAAGTGAACTAAGACAGATGCAACAAAGTAAACCTGTCCTGATCTCACTCATACATGGGACGGAAAGAGTTGATTCGTGGGCGGAGTGGAATAGTGACGGCCAGAGGTTTGAATGGTTAGAGGGAGGCCAGGGGCCAGGGAGGAAGAGTACAGGTCAAAGGGTAGAGGGAAGGACTGAGAGTGGGGGTAGGGGGTAGGTCAAAGGTTAGAGGAAAGGCCTGGGAGTGAGGGTAGGGTATAGGTCAAAGGTTAGAAGGAAGGACTGAGGGTTGGGGTGCAGGTCAAAGGCATACACAATTAGAAAGAACAAGTTCAGGAGGACTGCAGGATGGTCTGTAGTATCTTACACTCTGGAGAGATGAGCGGTGTGGCTGTTGAATGTTCTCATAAAGATGATACCTATATGAAGCACTGCATGTTTGATTAGCTAATTTCACAATGTGTAAATATATTTAAACATCCTGTTGTTATCTAACACACACACACACACACACACACACATACACACACACAGCACCACTTTGCTGAACAACCACTACAGGGTTCCTTTTCAACACAGAGCAGTTTAGAGAAAGATTTACTCTTCTCACAGTTTAAGGCCCACCCTAATGGGCAATGAATATAGTATTTTCCTGTTGAATGCAGAGCAATGAGCACAAGATTCAAGTCTCAGAATGGCGCCGTCTATGCTTCCTCAACCCTATCAGTTTGTTCTCTGGCTCCTGTTTCATATATGTGTGTGGAGGGATGTGTATCAGGTGAACAGTGTTTGTGTGTGTGTGTGTGTGCTCACATGTGTGTGTGCTCATGTGTGTGTGTTTATGTGTGTGTATGTGCTCATGTGTGTGTGTTCATGTGAGTGTGTATGCTCATGTGAGTGTGCATATGTGTGTGCTCATGTGAGTGTGTATATGTGTGTGCTCATGTGTGTGCTCATGTGAGTGTGTATGTGTGTGTGCTCATGTGTGTGTGCATGCATATGAGAGCCAGAGGCTGACTTCCTCCATTGCTCTCCATGTTATTGTTTGAGATGGAGTCTCTCACTGTACTTGGCTGGCCTGGGAGTTTTGGGGTCCCACCTGTCTCTGCTGGCTATGCCTATCTAGTTTTTACACAGATGGTGGATCTGAACTCAGGTCCAACGGCCATCACTCTATAGACTGAGCACCCCTACCCCTCTGCCTCCTGTTTCTTACTCTGTGGTATTAGATGGGGTGGGACTATACAAAAGGATAAAATAGAGGGAGATGACTGTGAAGAAAGTAGCTGCATAAAGCCAAGCCTGTGAGTTAGGTGACAGCAAGGGGAGAAAGGGATGCTGGGCCACACAAGGTCCCCAGACCTTTGTATGTGTTAATCTTGGGACTTCCCTGGCTGCCTCTCCAGCAGGCTTCAGTGCAGGGCAAGAAAGAGGAAAGATGGCTTTGTCTCTGCAGCCACCCACGCTCTGACTGCATTAAGGGTCCCATTGAGCCCACAATGACTTTCTGATAAAGTGGACACGACTCCCTGCAGGGACAATAGTCCCACAATTGGAGGAAAGCAGGGAGAACAGCAGAAAACACACCTGGCTCTCCAGCCTGCTCTTGTCATTGTGTGCTTCTTAAAGCATGCCTTCTGGGGGCTGTTTCCATTCTAAGCCAGTCATGGCTCCCAGGCAGCAGCAAGATATGGGGAGCAGGGACCAGCAACAGCCTCCACCAAGGGACCGGTGTCTGTGGGAACACCTGTAGCATCTATACTGTTCCCATTGGGAGCAGAACAAAGTCCCTTTTATCTCGTGCTTTCCAAAAGCCTTTGTGTGCCTTAGAAGCTGGGTTTTATTGCATTATTAAAGCCCCAGTGAGCCTGGCCAAGGCGAGGATCCACAGAGCTGTCCCAGGCAGCTTCGGCTGGTTCAGACTTCTCCCTATGTGACCCCACCTGACTCTTGGCTGGTAGGAGCAGCTGCCCAGGAAGGGAACAACAACCTAGTAGGGAGAGGCCCGCCCTTGCTGAAGGTGCCCCCAGCTTCTCACTAGACTGGATCAACCAGTTCCCAGGAATTGTTCTAAGCATAACTCTTGTTGCCAATATTGTGTTTCTTAAAGGACCAGCAACAGACTAAGGGAGACAGTGAGTTTGTAATATCTGAAACCAGTTTTCTTTCAGCTTCAGCAAGGAGGCAGTTGGGAAGTTTGAGGGTGCCGAGTGATCAGGTTCCTGTATGTTCTGGGGTTTGGAGACCAGGACAATGTGTAGCAATTTGCTAAGGGCAGGTACCTCTGTCACTTTGTCATCTTCCAGCTTTCATAGAACAGAAAGGCCACAGACAGGAGGTGATTGGTCCAAGGTCTCACAATAGCTTATGTGTAGTTCTTTAGTTCCGATAACCACAGCCTGGACTCGGGCTGAGCACTGAGTGCCCGTTCCCTGGTTAGCAGGCACAGATACCCTTTCCCTGGTAGTGTCTATCTGGCCCAGGAAGAGAAACTTCCAGAAAGGAGGTCTAACACGCAGTTAGCAAGACTCAGGCACTCTTTGATGCCTTTGAACAGAGTCACATGTCGCACTCTCAGGCAGATCAGACATAGGTTTCCTTGTGCAAGTGTAGCTGAAGAGGATGTGGCACCGCAGTGCCAAAACCTACCCTGCCAGCCGCTCACCAGGCAACCATCTCGAAAGCTTGTTTTCCTGATACAATCCGAAGCTTACCTTTTGTGTGTTTTTGAGACAAGGCGTCAGGCAACCCAAGACAACCTTGAACTCACACTGTAGCAGAGACTAGTCCTGAATAGATCCTCCAGCCTCCGTCTCCCAAATGCAGGATTTCAGGTTTGCACCACCATGGTTCGCCTTTGAGGGGAAAGTTTCCAGCCCTTTCTTTCTAATTTCTCTCCTACGTCAGTCTTATTCTACCCAGTAAGACTTTTCATTTTATTAAAAGAAAAAGAAAAGATTTTATTGGTGGTGCTATGGGCCTTTAATCCCAGCACTTTGGAAGCAGAGGCAGGCAGATCTCTGAGAGTTCAAGGCCGGCTTGATCTCGAGTGAGTTACAGGACAGCCAAGGCTATACAGAGAAACCCTGCCTCCAAAAACAACAACAACAAAAAAAGCAAAACAAAATAAGATTTATTATTTTTATTTTTAAATTATATGTGGGGTATGTGGGTATATGCATAGGTGTGCAAGTGCTCCCAGAGGCCAGAGACATTGGATCCCCTTGAGCTGGAGTCACTGGTGGTTGCGAGCTACCTGACGTGAGGACTGGGAACAGAACTTAGGTCCTCTGGAAGAGTACTGCATGCTCTTAACCCCTAAGCCATCTCTCCAACCCTGACTTTTTACTTTTTAAGTCTATGGTTCCCAGGTTTCTAAGGCATTGCTGAGCCCTGCTTGGGTTGCTTGGCGCTCCTGAGTCCATGTTCAGGTCTCTTAGTCTCCTATCCAGGCTGGCTGTCCCTGGGCACGTCCACTGCCTCCGTTCCCATATCGCCTCTCCCCTTTCTTTTCTCTCCATGTAAGTTGCTCCTAAGAGATTTGTTTATGAACTTCTCTTTCCTGAGGATCTACCCTGTGCCCCACGGTAGCTGCCAGCCATGGTCAGCAATGAGCAGTTGAAGTGTCTAATCTGAAAACAGATATGTCAGGAATCAAAGATACATCCCAGATGCTATGAATACCTAGTGTGCAGAAAGTGTAAGATAGCAGGATCATTTTTACTGAAAAGATAATATTTCAGCTATATTGGGTAAAGTTAAAGACAGAATTAAAAATTACTTTGTTTTTTTTAATGTGACTACTAGAAAAAATTAAAATACATATTTAATGGCTGGCATTATCTTTATCTATGTGGTTTAGACTACAAGCTTCTTAGGGCCAGACACTGTTATTCATTTTGTACCTCCAAAGTATAACACAGACATATATCTGGATGCTGTAAAGCCTTTGTAGCAAGGCAGGTGTGGTGGTTAGAATATGCTTGGCCCAGGGGAAGTGGCCCTATTAGGAGGTGTGGTCTTGTTAAAGTAGGTGTGGCCTTGTCAGAGGAAGTCCATCACTGTAGGGGTAGGCTTTGAGGTCCTATGCCTAAGCTCCCTCCAATGCCAAAGAGACCCTTCTCCTGGCTACCTGCAGAAGATGGTCTCTTCCTAGCTGCCTTCGGATCGAGATGTAGAACACTTGACTCTGCCAGCACCATGTGTGCCTTCATGCTGCCATGCTTCCCACCATGCTGATAATGGACTAAACCTCTGAAACTGCAAGCCAGCCCCAGTTAAATGCTATCCTTTTTAAAAGTTGCTTTGGTCATGGTATCTCTTCACAGCAATAGAACCCTAACCAAAATGGCTAGTATCACTGTGTGTCATTATTCCCATGACCCACATGCCTCCTCTCCCAGAATTCTTTGCCTGAACTATGTACAGGGACAGGACCTCTCCCATCAAGCACTCTGTAAGTGGCAAGTCCAGAATAAATTTAAAAGACTTTTTAACTAAATATGAAACTAGAAAATGTTTTTAAAACATTAGTCTTAAGATGGCATAATTTCTCAGTAGTTAAAGGTACCCGGTGACAACCCTGAGAACCTGAGTCCAAACCCTGAGTCCACATGGAGGGAGGAGAGACCTGACTCCCAAAAGTTATCCTCCAACCCCCCCCCACACATACTGCCTTAGGTCCTAACACCAGCGAGGGGACACCTCAGCATCAGCAGCTGGATAGACACGCTTGCCCACGAGGGTGAGGACAAGCAGAACCTTCCTTCTTCCAGCCTCTTACATGTGGGCGTGGCCCAAATTTAGGGTGGGTCTTTCCACCTCAAATGATCCAGTCAGGAAAATCCCTCACAGGCATGCCTAACTACTTGGATTTTAGTTGATCCCAGATATAGTCAAGTTACCAGCCAAGATTATAAGCACCATCACACATGCCAGGGCACACATGCACACAAACACACACATACATGATAAATACATGTGGGCATTTTTTTTTAAGTCTTGTTTAATTCTACTTGAGAACCATAGATGCGATATTGACACCTTCAGGTGAGAGGGGAATTCTGTGGCTGCAAATTTCTTTTTCCTCGGTGTGTGTGTGTGTGTGTGTGTGTGTGTGTGTGTGTGCGCGCGTAAACAGTGTTGGATGGACCCTTTTGTCCTTTTCTATCACTTTCTCGTTAAGCCAACCTGGAACTCACTTATTCAGTTAGACTAGCTGGTCATGGGTCCTCAGACCTCTCCCTGCAAGTACTTCTATTACAAACACATGCTGAAATGGGCGGGGTTTTTGTGTGGATGCTGGTGATCATGATCCGGGTCCTTATGCTTGCGTGGTAAACGCTTTGCCAACCGAGCCACTTCTCTGGACTCTCTAAATTGCTTAAAACAAATGAAGAAACAAACAAACAAACAAAAACCAATTCTGAGCTTTACAAACAAATACAAGATAAAGTACGTAGACTACGGAGACGGATGCTAACCATGATGATTTATTTATTACATTATCACTCCCGGTGGTATGAGGTACCTTTTAGAACTCACCAGAGACTCACAGAGAAGCAGGAGAAACTTGGCTCCTGTCCTCCCTAGCTGGCAGCTGGTGCCTGCTTGTCTAGGCGTGCTCCGTTCATCCCAGGGTTTGCTAGGCGATCTAGCCCACATACCAGAAAAGAAGGGATCCTTGAGCCCTAGGAGACACAGTAGATAAGGCTTTGTGCTCTGAACTAATAGGATGGGGAATCTGGGTAAGGCACAATAGTGGATACCAGCAAGATTATACCTCCCTGAAGAACTTGGCCAATGAAGAGTTCAGGAAGCAGAGAAGTGCAATTAAAATATTAAAATGCCATTTATACCATATCAGCGCGTCAGCCATTTTGCCTTTTTTTTTTAAAGGCTGACACCCAACTCTGCAAGGTTGTAAAATAAACTGCTTCAATTTCTTCCCTGAGTCTCCAGCACTCTTATTATGAAGTGGGGACCAGTGCTTCTCACAAGGATGACAGTGTCAAAGGATGGGCTTCATCTGAGAACTTTTCTAAGAAGAAAAGAAAAGCTCAGCTCACATGACTCTTGTCCCCTAGCTCCGTAATTCTATAGCTGTGTGTCTTTTATTTAATCTGAGCATTTTCTGAAGTCTCGGTTTGGGACCAGGCTGTGTGAAATCCAGGAACATTATCCCACTTAGGTTCCAGGATGGACTTCAGCTGCAGATATCCTCAGGGGGCTAGCCTAGTCACACCATTACCTATTAAGACGCTTGGCAGATTCTTCAGTTATACAAATAACTATGGTTTAAAGTCCAAAACAATAGTATGCCTTTCAGAATTTTCCTGAGAAATAAAAACTCTATAGTGAAGAATTCCACTGGGGAATTCCCCTTCATCATGAATTGTATCACACACCATCCTGGCCTGGCTTATACTAATGGTTGTAGACAGATGCTGGATCTCAAAGTTCATGCCTGCTGGCCAGCAACATGCTGTATCTTAGTTTCTTTCAGTTGCTATAACAGATAAATGAGACTAGTTAATTTATAAAGAATAAAAGTTGGGATTGGAAGATGACTCAATGAATAAGTACTTGCCCCATAAGCAGGGGGATGGGAATCCAGATCCCCCCAAACTCTGTATAATCCGAGCAGGCATGGCAGCCAGATGTAATCTCAACATGCTCTGGAGGCAGGGACAGATTTCCTGGGGCAAGCTAGTTTGGGAGATTAGCTGGAACTGTCAAGCTTCAGTTTCAGGGTCTCTACCTTACCTCTGTAAGTAAAGTGGGGAGCAGTGGGGAAAGACATCCAACATCAACACCCAGCTTTCACACACATGCACACAAATACATGGGTTTTTATAGTCTTGCAAAGCCAGGTGCCCACACATATTCAAACATGTGTGTGCGTGCACACTCGCACGTGCACACGCACAGACAAACACAGACACAAACACATACAGACATACACGCACACACACACACACACACACACACACACACACAGTTCTAGAGGCTGATGCTGGTTTCTGATTCACTTCTGGTGAGGGCTTCATCAGGTGATACATAGCAAACATACTAAATTGGGTCTGTTCTCATCTTATTCAGCCATCAATGCCATCATGGGACCTCACACAAATGACCCATCTCACTCTAATCCCTTCCTTCCTGCAGGCTCCACATCTAGACACTTCTTGTCTTGGTGAGGGTTACTGTAGTGAAACACCATGAACAAAAACAAGTTGGGCAGGAAAGGGTTTATTTAGCTTATGCTTCCACAGTGTAGTCCACCACCAAAGGAAGTCAGGACAGGAACTTGAGCAGGGCAGGAACCTGGAGGCAGGAGCTGATGCATAGAGGGGTGCTGCTTACTGGCTGTACTGGCTGGTTGTGTGTCAACTTCACACAAGCTGGAGTTATCACAGAGAAAGGAGCTTCAGTTGAGGAAATGCCTCCATGAGATCCAGCTGTAAGGCATTTTCTCAATTAGTGTTGGGGGGTGGGGAGGGCCCATTGTGCGTGGTGCCATCCCTGGGCTGGTAGTCTTGGGTTCTATAAGAAAGCAAGCTGAGCAAGCCAGAAGAAGCGAGTCAGTAAAGAACATCCCTCCATGGCCTCTGTATCAGCTTCTGCTTCCTGACCTGCTTGAGTTCCAGTCCTGACTTCCTTTGATGATGAACAGCAGTATGGAAGTGTAAGCTGAATAAACCCTTTCCTCCCCAACTTGCTTCTTGGTCATGATGTTTCACGCAGGAATAGAAACCCTGACTATGACACTGGCGTATTCCCCATGACTTGCTCAGCCCACCTTTTTATCCAACCCAGGATCACCAGTTCAATGGGCTGTGTTCTTCCTCATCAATCACTAATTAAGAAAATGCCCGCTAGCTGGACCTTCTGGAGGCGTTTTCTTTCATTAAGCTTCCTTCCTCCCAGATGACTTTAGCTTGTGTCAAGTTGACATCAAACTTGCACCCCACTCCTGAGTAAAACTGAGGCTCAAGTTTCCAACCCACGGACATAAGTGTGGACGCACTCAAACCGTAGCAGAGTCTGTCCTGCTCTGAGTCATCGCGTCTTGATTAAAGGTGGAAAAGCTGAGAGTGAAGTGTGATGGCAGCCATTGCAGTTTCAATAGCATCTTCTAGGATTAATAGCAAGAAAGAAGAGAACATGAAAAGGTGGTGAAGAGGGGGAACCCCAAGAATGCTGGTAATAAATGTGGGTATTTCAATTGTAGCTCTTTTGATGCCTGTTGCTGTGGTTCCTAGAAGGCTCAGCTATTCAGCATCATGTGGTGGGAAATCCATGTATGTTACCTCACTGACCAGGTAAGCGCGCGTCCCCCGTTCCATAGGAAGGAAAGCTAAGACCCATGAAGTTCAGTGACCTCAGGTTTACAAAAATAGTAAGCAGACGAGCTATTACTAATCAATGTGTTCCCCCCGCCCCCCCCCCCGTGTGAGCATAGCCCTGACCAGTCTGTGTCTGCTGCACCAGCAGCTTCCCATCTCCCACATAGCTTTCTTCACTTGACCCTGCCATGGTTACCATGGTAACAGATTCAAATCTCCCTCTCGCCTTGGTTTGATTCTCCGCTACATCAATCAGCATTCTTCCCGCTGCAGTGAGCAGAAAGTCAGTGAGGCCGGCTTTAGCATGTCAGGGACAAAATGTACTCATGTTCAGCAGATGCCAAACAGTGCTTCAGGCCTAGCCACACTCAGAGCTCTTAGAGCATTAATCTGGGCCCTATCTATTGCTTCCATCTCACTACCCAGACTCCTTCTAGCTTCTGAGCTTAGCTTTATTTTCAAAGGGCTCTCTACTCTGGACAGAGATTTCACAGTATTCCTTTCTCCCAATGTCCCTACTGATCATTTACCAAATATTTGTAGCGTACCCAGTTCGACCCAGTGGCACATTCCTCTGATCCCAGTTGATGTCAAGTATTTATGCAGTGTATACATCAGCTTGTATTCAGCATCCTGAGTTTAGACCTAAAGCTCTGTTTTAATCATGACAGAATAGCTGCTTCCTGGTGATATCATTCCAAGGGAGTCATGCATTGCTTTCTTGAATGTCTCAGCACTTAAACGCTGGGTTGTACAGAGCAAAGGGCACAGTTACTCCCAATTAGCATCAGTGACAGCAAGCCCAGAGCAATGTAGCAGGATCCTGCTGCTGTGCACAGGACTGTAGCCACCTCTGCTTAAACCTGCTAATGAAACGATTGACCCTCAATTGACCACACTTGTAGATGCCTCAGTGCGTTTGTTCAGACAACAGCGGTAGCCTTCCCTGTGGCCATGAGCCACATGGCTGCTTCTGCAGTGCCAAGAGCTGCAACTCTTTCTCTTCTGGGGAATAGAGACACACACACCCCTTTCACCATGAGATCTCAGAAGGTTGGCTTCAGGGACCCTCACTTATGTGATATTCCTAAGGGGCCAAGAGCATCCATCCATAAACGCCATCTGTAAATACCTTCTCGGATTCACCAACTCTATTTGAATTTGAAAAGTACATTATTTTAACTGCACTTGGTTGAGCATCCCCCGCACCCCACCTCCGCCTTCCCTGATTCCCACTCCAGTCACACATCTTTCTCTAGGAGAGGTGATAATACAGAGTCCTGCTGGGGGAAGAGAACTACATTTGCGTTTGCATTTATGGAGATGTGTTCATGTGGGTCACAGCCATTTCTGCATACATTGCATTATTACAAGTCATCCAGAAAAGGAATAGTTTTCTCGAACACTCCTTTTGCCCACTTCGCCAACTCAGCCACCCACTGGTGCACCCTGGGCCTGAGGTCATGTGGAAATGAAATGTACCCCTTGGCGCCCATCACGAGACATACTGGAGACTCAAGGAAAAATCAAGTCAGAAATGTATGGAGCCAGAGAACATGTGGAAAGTTCTCTCAAGACAGGCAGTATAATAATCCTGCTCTCTTCATGCCTCATCAGGCCAGAAGCCCCTTCTTATCAAGAAGAAGCTTGACCATGCAGTTATGAAACCATAGAGAATAGATAACCTTTGCTGTTGTTTTACTGTGTTAGCGATCAAACCCAAGGCAAGCGCTTGACCATTGAGCCTCAGCCCTAGCCCTACAGCTCCTAATGATGAGTGTTAGGAGTAACAGAATTTATGAAAATTCCCATTTGCATGGTGTGAATTCCACACAGAACAAGAGGTGTGGCAAATCATGATAGAAATGATATCAAGATTTTCAAATTTGAATACAATCATAAAGATAAATATGACTTGACCAATGAAAAGATGAGGTGCTAAAGCACAATAAAATCATCAATAATTAAAAAAAAAAAAAAGTCAGCCAGGCATGGTGGCGCACACCTTTAATCCCAGCACTCGGGAGGCAGAGGCAGGCGGATTTCTAAGTTCGAGGCCAACCTGGTCTACAAAGTGAGTTCCAGGTCAGCCAGAGCTATACAGAGAAACCCTGTCTCGAAAAACAAAAAACAAAAAACAAAACAACAACAACAAAAAAAGTCTGGAGCTAGAGAGCTGACTTGGTGGCTAAGAACAACATCCTACTCTTGCAGAGGTCCTGAGTCTGGCCCCCAGCATCTATATCGATGGTTACTCCATATAGTAACTGGAATTTGAGTTCTAGGAGACCTGATACTTCTTCTACCCTTTGTGGCATCTGTATTCACACATGTACATGCGCATGTGCACACAGGCACACACACACACGCACACACACACACACACACACACAAATACTTTAAAAGGAAATTCTGATCCACCATGTGAAAACATTAAATTGCCTTCTCTTTCGAGTAGGGCTGTCATCAGCTGAAGAAGACAATCAACGGCCAGGGAGATGGCTCAGCAGGAAAACATGCCTGCCGCCAAGGCTGATGACTTGAATTTGATCCCCAAAACCTACAGAGCCAAGCCAGGCAAGCCGTCCATAGACCTGCATGTGCACGCCGTGGTACGTGCACACCCATCCTCAGCACACATAAGAAGAGTCTGCAGCAAAATGTTCTTAAGAGAAAACATGCATTGTTATGCCAGGTAGCTCATAAGATACTTTCATAGTGCTTGTGCTATCTGCCACCTTTAGAACATTTAGTTTCTTATGATTCTTCTCCCAGTCTTTATGAATATCGATATGTGTACATGATGGTTTATCCATATGCTGTAGTACTAAAGCGTCAGCATCCTTACCCGCAACCTTCTGGCCCACTGGCCTGGGAAGGGCAGAGGAAGAGGAACAGTATTAAAGCTCACGTTGGCTCTCCTCATCGCTGGTGGGTCTGCATCTCTGTGCGAGATCACACATGGAGAAAAGAGAGAGCGGTTTAGGAGGAAATGGGAACAACACATTTTAAAACGATTGGTTATTTCCAATTACTGTTTATGTGTCTGTGTCTGTGTATGAGTGTGTACACTTGAGTCAAGGCATCCGTGGAGGCCAGGAGAGGGTGTCAGACCCCCGGGAACTGAAGTTAGAAGTGGTTGTGAGCAACTTGATGACATGGACCAGAGAACTAAACCTGTGTCCTCTGCAAGAGCAGTAAGTACTCTTAACTGCTGAGCCCTTGCTCCAGTCCAGGAATATTAATATTTTTTTAAAAAAAGCAAAACAACAACAACCCTTTTATTTACATTTCTTTTATTTTGAATTTGTTTTCATGTCATATATTTTTGTTTCAAGATACCATGACCACAGCAACACACACACACACACACACACACACACACACACACACACACANCACACACACACACACACACACACACACACACACATATATATATATATATATATATATATATATATATATATATATATAAAAGGCATTTAATTGGGACTGTCTTAACGTTTCAGAGGTTTAGTCCATTATCAGCATGGTGGGAAGCATGGCAGCATGGGGCGTGCAGGCAGACACGGTGCTGGAGAGGTAGCTGAGAGCTCTACAGTTGGATCTGAAGGCAGCAGGAAGGAGAAAGAATGGGCCTGGTTTGAGCATTTGAAACCTTGAAGCCCACCCATAGTGACACATTTTCTCCAGCAAGGCCACCTCCTAATCCCTGACAAGTAGTGCCACTCCCTAATGACCAAGCCTTCAAAGACAGGAGCCTATGGAGCCATCCCTATTCAAATCTGTGTGACATGGTGTTGGGGTCTCTCACCTCCACTAACCACTCTCCCTCTAAACATTATATTGCGCCCCTTGCAGACACACAGGATTGCCACTGAGAAGACCTCCCCAGATCTCCCAGAATGCAGCGTCGTCAGACCACCCTACATCGTCGTCATCACTGCCCACTGTCGCCGCCCACTGTCGCTCGGACCAACCACTAACGTCGTCACCGTCCACTCGTTCGGACCCACCTACTGGATCACATCTGCGCTCGTGATCGGATCGTGTGCCAGAGAGAGACAGAGAGACTCAGGGGAGGGTTAAGGGTCCTTCCTTGTCCGATTAATAAGGATTATGATCAGCGCAAACCTCCAGGGCATTCATTTTTCCCTTTGCAGCCCATTCTCTTTTAGGATGTTTAGCTCTTCAGTACGAACCCAATCCAAAGTGTTTTCTGCCCACGCAGATACAGACAACATGGGATCTTATCTAACCATGATCTTGGTTGAGAATGATGGTGTATCTTGGACACCTTGGTGAGCTGGATATATGGAAAGCCGGAGAATCCACACCTAGATGCTTAAATTCAGTATGACTCTATTTTTAAACATGAGCAGTAAGAGCTCAGCACGCTTTCTGAGCACACCGAGCAACTCCTCAGTTATACCACCAGAACGTCACCTAAGTCTTCTCTGTTATTTTCACTTTGAGTCAGGCTTTTACCACATAGGTCAGGCTAGCCTCAGACTCAGAGATCCACCTATCTCTCCCTCCATCCTGCTGGGATTAAAGGCACATGCCATGCCACATGGTGGCCCCGCCCCACACTGTCTTTGCAGTGACATCTTTCAGATGTAGCTTGTAGGATATGCAAACTTTTAATGACTTGAGCAGTTTCATGGACATTCTTAAAGAACACAATTTGAACCTCTTGGCTTCTATGGGTTTGCAGGAGTTTTCCACATCCAGAGCCATGAATGATTTTCATTGGTCACTCCAGGCTGCTTATGAGGAGAGAGAAAGGGGAAGCTTTAATCTTTCTCTAAGCTGACCCACAGTGCAGCCTGAACTGACAGCAGACACTATATTTCAATCCTGGGTTTGATTGTCTGATAGAATGAGAATTTCAGTCCTGGTTTTGGTTGTCTGATAGAATGAGAATCCAGACATCTTCCTGACATGGAGTATGTCCCACCATGTCTATGCCTAAATCTTGTTTGTTTGTTTGTTTCAAGGTGCTAGGGATTGAAGCCAGGGCCTTGTGCGTGGCAGGCAAGTGCTGTGCCACAGAGCCAGTCTTGAAACCCAGGCTGAAAAGGTGGGGTACAGTTCACTGGAAGTCCATTCAGTTTTGATTCTGATTTGCACAGCTGAGCATAGCTAAACCAAGGTATTCCAGGACTTGCTGGAGAGAACACAGGAGTGACTCATGAATTTTTAATTTGTAAATGACCACTCTTAAGTGTGTGAAGCCGGATCATTCTCATAAGTAGGTTAAACATATCCCTCATCTATTATTTCATGGTGTTCAATTATTTAATAAATCCCTTTCTGTAACAGGGCAGAGGTGAACTTCTGAATGCCCCCTCTGGGTGCCCATGAATTCTGCACGAGTGGGGTCCAAAGCAACTAAACTTTGCTATTGCATGAATCTACTACCCACCATTCTGTATCCCTTCTTGTTTTTGTTTGGTTTGGTTTGGTTTTGACTAATTAATTTATGCTGTCTTATTTTATCTTTACCAAATCTTAGGCTGTAAATGGAACAAGGATAATAATTTCCGTATAACAAGTGTAGAAGCAGAAGGGAAGGCTCCATTGGTCTTCTATTAGTTTTACTTGACCTAGAGGGAAAAAAATATGGTTAGGATGTACCAACCACCACACAGGTTGTTACTTAGAATTGAATGTCTGCCGTGGGAAGGTGGGCAGTCTGGTTATAATCAGTTACTTACACGAGTTAGCCGAAAGCTCTAATGGTCTATGATGACAAGAACTCACACAAAGTAAGCTCACTCGCAAAATGTAAGAGAGAGCTTTGGAATTCACTCTAAATACTAAAAGAAGAACAACTGGGATTAGCCAGTCCTTGAAAATAAAATGAACAGTGTCCTGGCCCCTCCATCCAGTCCCTGTACACAGCTAAACACGCCCTCTGAGCACAAGTGCTGTCACCTAGCTCCAAGTCTGTGGAACACAGGGAAGGCATTTGGGTGTAGGTCGGTTGGCTACCAGTACCTCATTTGCACGAACCTGTTCTCTGACGGATGTTTGCAATTGAGCCCCAGGAAGGAGATGCAGATACGCCCAGCACCTGTGCTCCTCCCTGTGCATGTACCTGTTTAGGAGCCTCTGTTTAAATATTGATCAACTGCAGCCCTGTCACCATAGCCACCCAGTCAGGGCCTCTCTGCTTTACCTCCCAGTGAAATGGGAGCCCCTCTGAAATGCAGGCTCATATGTGTCTACAGTACCCTGCTCCTTGGGTATGAAGTCTTGAAGTTAGCTATTGTCAGATATTCCCTTACACACACACACACACACACACACACACACACACACACAGAGGGAGGGGGGGAACAGAGACAGAGACACAGAGACAGACAAAGAGACAGAGAGAGACAGAGACACAGAGACAGGGAGACAGACAGAGACAGACAGATAGAGACAGAGAGAAACCTCACTACAACAAACATACCCTGGGCACATTTTAGATGTGTATGTAGGTGACAGCAGCTCAGATTGGGCACATTTATATATACATCACTCACAGGAGGCTCTTGTCAGAACTCATTTTCTTTTGTCAAGACGGAGTCACACAATGTATAGCAGGTGGTCTCTAACCCACCAAGCAGTGCCTCAGCCTCCTGTGTGCTGAGAGCACAGACAGGTGTCACCCACGATCGATCACACTCAGCAGTCAGAACATCTTGCATTTAGTGCCTCCAATAAAACAAACACTTTCAGTGTTCCCTCTGTGCCACACTTTTCTTCTTCGGGTATCAGAGAAGAGAAGAACAAGACAAGAAAAGAGGACTCGTGCTTGGTGAATGTGGTATGGACTGAGTAGTCTTCAAACATCTGTCTTCTCTTTTATAACCTCTGCCTTAGGATTCGCACCCCATATTACAGAGGCTCCTAAAAGTTAAGCAGTCCACCGAACAATGCATTCAGAGTTCACACCGGTCGGCTCTGTTCTGAGGCGTCGTCTCCAACGCCTAAATCTGGAAAATCTGCTTATGAAAGACAGGTCAAGAAAGACTTCAGCAAGTAGAATTGGTCTGCATTCACAACTCACCTCGATACTCAAAGCCTGACATTTCACCACTGCTAGGCAAACTCATAAAATATTTTATGTGGTAGAACTGCTGATAAAGGTTAATCTGTTAAGGACCCAGAGAACAGACTGTTCCTTACTTACCTAATTGTTCCTTGATGCTAATGTCCCCAGTAGCGGAATGAAGAATCAGCCTGCACATTTCACCTACAGCCTTGACTTTTCTCTGTGGCTAGAAAGGATCTTGATCTGCCATTCAATTTTACTGTGTCTTGCTTGCCTTCTCTGTAAAATGGACTCAATAAAATATTGGAGGCACAGTGAAGCTATATATACAATAAAGCTCAAAGAAATAGTACCTAGGGGAATCTTGACTTGGGGATTTGAGAATGATCTGAGGGTTTGAGAAATACAAACATGATATAAAATATCATGAATAAATAACAGTTCCTGGACTGCACTGGGCACACTAGGTCCTGTGCTGAGTGCTGCAGGCACCATGCTGAGTACTACAAGCCTTGTGCTGAGTACTACAAGCCTTGTGCTGAGTACTATAAGCCCTGTGCTAAGCAATGCAGACATCACAATAAATGCTGTAAGCACTGTAATGAATACTACAGGCCCATGCTAAATGCTGTAGGCCCTGAACTAAGTACTGCGGGTTCTATGTTGGGTACTAGAGGTTCTATATCGAATGCTGCAGTCACTATAGTGGCTGCTACAAGTGTTGTGCTAAGTACTGCATGCCCCACCCTGGATGCCTATAGTTACCATTCCATTTAATTCTTTCAATCCTGAGAGATAGGTATTTGTTCTCCTAGTTTACAGAGGGGAACAAAGTACAGAGAAACTTCCTGGGGACACAGCTGGGAAAGGCAGTGCTGAATGAGAGTCTAACCTATGGGCTCTTTCCAAAGGTGGTATGGTAAGCTTTCCTGTTGCCCATATGTAAACCTAAAGAGGAAAAGGAAGGAGGGAGGGAGGGAGGGAGGGAGGGAGGGAAGGAGGAAGGAAGGAAGGAAGGAAGGAAGGAAGGAAGGAAGGAAGGAAGGGCTCATTACCTGACAGCTAGGTTAATATCAGGGACACTCAGTTGACCCATACCCTTTCCCAGAAGATTCATCCAAACCTATCCTTTACTGCAGTGCACTCTGGAAGAAAGCCTCATGAGCCCCCATGTGGAATACTTCTGTGCTTGTGCTTGGCATTTCCTGACAAATCTTCCCCTACTTCCCCCAGCAGCATGCAGTGTTCATACTGGACCCCTGCGAGGATTCTTCTAGAGCCTCTGTCTTTCAGCCCAAGGGCCACAGCTCCCTCCCATCCCCTCAGATCCACACACCCTACATCTCTCTCTTGCTCCCAATGACTTCTTCCCTTCCCCAGGCTTCCCCGTCCCATGCTGTCAGAGCAAATCCATCCCACCACTGATTTCCATCTGCTCTCTGGTTTATGCTAACTAAGCACAATGCCCAAATATAGGCTCTGCCTACATTCTTCTCCTGTTACATCGTGTCCACCTAAATCGGAGCCTTAGTCTCTTCCTTCCATTATCCCCACTGCCTGGCTCACTGGACAGGGCAACTGCCCCATAAATATTTACTGAATTCTCTTCAGGTACTTGGATAGAAACCAATTTTCTGGCATGAGATAAATATTAAAAACGCAGATAACGATTTTGAAATCTTCCCTATCAGAGGTAATGGGATAAGGAACTCAGGGGCTTATTTCAAATGGCTAAGGCAGTTTGGATTCAGCTGAAGGACTAAGTCAGAGTTTGCATTAAAACCAGCATAGCCCCTCGTCTCCACTCCCTGATGGCCTGAGCCCTGGTTGGCTATAGTTCCGAGAACTGACAGAATGACCATCAATTTACTGCTAGCCTTGGGCCAAAATACACCAAGTTGGCAGGTGGCATGAATAAAATGGGTATTAGCACCAGGGCAGCTGGGTATGAATTCTCTCCAGCCCTGCCAACCTCGTGGGTCTGAATTCTACCTAGCCTGGCCGTTCTTGGGGCTGTTTGTTTGTTTGTTTGTTTAATGTCATGAATCTCTTTAGCAACTGGCAGAGCCTATGGACAATATCTGAATCTAAAGTTTTTAATGCATAAATAATGTAGATAAGATTACAGAAGGAACAAACTTTATCAAAATACAGTTGAGACAATGTCAAATTTTCTCTGAATATTTACAGCTGACGCTACCCATAATCCTTCTGCTTCTTCAGAGCATAAGCAATGTAGTCGAGGGGCAGGCTTCATCAGAACCAAAATACTGACATAGTGATGAGCATGACAGGCATTTACAGATATTAACAGCTAGAATGTGACAATAAGTGATCGGCGGGTTTTGCTACACCCAGAGATGCTATTGTTAACTTGACTTGGGGCTTAAATTTGGGGAGAAGGAAACACCAAATTTCTGTTTGAATCTTAGTGGTAGAGGTTAATGTGTTAGGGGAGGTCCCTCCTGGCACAGTCCAAATTCTACAAAAACAGTTGTTAGAACCCCAGAGTAGAAGTCGGGACAAAGAACAGTCTATATTCCAGTGTCCTTGTCTAAAACAGGGTGCTTGGCAGCCATTGGTGATGTTTTCCATAGCAGTGCGGGGTGGGGTTCGGGGAGAGAACTCCTCAGACATTCTATAGCCTCCTCCTGTCAGTCACTCCTCTCAGCTGACCAGTAGGAAGCCACCGCCTACCATACCCACCATGGTATGATAGGGGTAGGACCATGTATGCTCGGGAAGCACTCTGTCACCAAGCCCTGCCAACAGCCTAGTGAAGGAAGATACTTTCTAAAATGCATGTGTTATTTATTTATTTATTTATTTATTTATTTATTTATTTATTTATTTGTACATGGAAGGGGCACACTTGTCACCACCACCGTGCAAAGCATGTGGGGTTCAGAGAACAACTTGAAGCAAGGTCAGTCCACCCTGTCCACTCTGTAAGTCTCAGGGATCAGACTCAGGTCACCAGGCTTAGCGGCTAAGTCCCTATCCTCCTGAGCCATCTCAGCCTCCTGAGCCATCTCAGCCTCCTGAGCCATCCCCCTGACTCGGAAGTTGCCTTCTGAAGCAGAGGATGACTACCTTCACAGTGTTCCTTACTGACCTGGAATGTTGCCTTGAGAGAAGCACGGATGTCTTTGGAACTATAAGCCTCGATTTCAAGAAACTAGTAAGGAAAGCTAAGTGCTGGCTAAGCTGGAGAGCCAAAACCCTAAGTTCTAGTGACAGCTTTCCAGTTCTAAGTTAGAGAGTTAAGACACTTGCTGGCTCAGAAGCGAATCTGATCGCCAAAACAAAATACACACTTGGAACCGTACCCCACAGCTTACTCCTCTCAGCCCATGACCCATTCAGTGTGGTTCTCAACCTTCCTAAGGCTGCCGCTTGACTATAGTTCCTTGTGTTGTGGGGACACCCCCCTCCCCATCTATAAAATTACTTGTTGCTACATCATAACTGTTACTTCTACTACCATTATGAGTCATAATGTAAATATCTGCTATACAGGATATATCTGGTGTGTGACCTACAAAGAGGTCATGACCCACAGGTTGAGACCCATTGCTCTAAGGCATCTACATTGTTTGCCAAACAAGATCCTAGTAGGTGTGTGGCTACAGGCTTTCAGATTTCCCTAAAGCTTAGCAAAGCATGTGCCTATGTCGGCAGAGCCTTACATAGCCAACCCTCCAGCTGCTGTCCACCTTACGACAGTTTTTACCATTCCTGGGAGACAGTGAGATGGTTTCCAAGTACTTGAGAGGAAGGGCTTTCTCTCGACTGAGGCCCCAGCCCTGCTCTTTGTCACCACCTGTGCAGTCTGTAGTAGAGCGTCCCTTAGACTTCCTGTATCCCAGAATCACTTGTGGAAACCATCAAACCACAGACTGCTGGATGCACCCACAGGGATTCTGGTTTAGTAGGCCAGAGGAATACCCTGGGCATCACCATTTTAACAGGCTACTATGTTTACCAGGATAACGCTTTACAGGATGTCTGAGCAGATTAGAAAACAAAGAAGATAAGAGTCAATGTGTTAAGCCCCTAACAGAAATTTAATAGCTGCCAACCCTCAGGGTGGATTGCTATGGACATGAAGGGACAGCATCAGAACAGTCTTGAATCAATAGACAAGCAAGGGTGGAAGGGGAGGAGGTGGACATGTTCCAGAATGAAAAACAGTGCTGGTGCTGGAGAGACGGCTCAGCAGTTCAGAGTGCTGGCTGCTCTTCCAGCAGACCCGAGTTTACTTCCCAGTGTCCACACAGCAGCTCGAAACGATCTTTAGCTTCAGTTCTGGGGAATCTGATGTCTTCTTCTGACCTCTGTGGGCACCAGGCATGCACAGGGTGCACAGACACACAGGCAGGTGAAACATCTGTACAAACAAAATAACATTTAAAACAACAATAATAAACGAGTGTGTTATGGCTGAGGGTACAAAAACATATGACTGATTCAGAAAGCCACTAGAAACTGAAGCAGATATGGACGGTAGGTAAATATGCAGGGTCTGGATAATAAGAGCCTTTTACATGATACCCAGTGGTTTCAGTGCTGTTTTGAGAGACAGGAAACCACTGGAGATCTTGAAGCAGGTCAGTAAGAGATGGAAAAAGACAGGGGGAGAAAAAGGGCTCAAGGTTAATGCCTAAGTTGATGTGGATGTGCCAATATGCAACCCACAGAAGTATCTCAGAAACATGAGCTGTTGAGAAAGAATATATATATATATATATATATATATATATATATATATATATATATATATATATATCACAAATTATACTAGATGAGCTAGCTCAGAGAAGCCTTGAAGATAGAATTCTCCAGACCAATGTTCAAGAGCAATCTGTTGCTGAGCAACCCACAAGCTGAAGTGGGCATGGTCTGTGCTGTCCACCTTACGACATAACATCTTCCCATAACATCGACATACAAGCCTGTTGTAGAGTAAGTGATTGTCAGGGTCAGCCCTAGCCAACAGCAGCAACCGAGACCTATCTGGCACAGCACTCGGCTGGTTTAAGCCATGGGAGCAAATAGTGCCAACAGGCCACAGGGTGTTGCAAGCACATGTCCTGGCTGATAACGACACAGGGTGAATGCCACCACAGCACTGCCCTACCCATCCCTCAACTGTCACTGTCTCTGGAGAAGGAAGTGGAGGGACAACTACTTACACTCAAGGAAGAGTTCTTCTCTGAGCAGTTCTTTTCATAAGCAAGTTTACTGAATTTGCCCTAGCTCAGAGATCATCCTTAGGGAGGAAGATGCTGAACCACGAGTCATCACCAAAATGAATGCAGTTCACAGTTCTCTTACCTCAGATAAACAAAACACCAACGTACTGCCAGGCCTATCATCTGGGGCTCTGCCAAATCTCCACAGACAAGTGAGAACCTGCACCAGGCAGCTCCGAACTCTCACCTTTCCTTCTACAGGCCTCTGAATAGTCTGACCCACGCTCAAAGCTCCAAGGCATGGCCCAGAGGAGACTGGGCTATAAAGGATTACAGAAAAAACTGGGATCCTGTACCATTTCTATGAGAAACAGGACAACAGAAGAGCAGTTAGTCTACAGGGATGGAGGAAAATCACACTGGAGACCATCCAAGGGTCTCCCCATTGGAAAAAGGTTTAGAAATCCAGCGTTCGCAAAGATCCAAACTGCAGGTAAATTAGAAGGTAATTTCTATTTTCTTCCTTTCACCCATGAAAAGATTTTTTTTTTCCTCTGAGACAGGGTTTCTCTGTGCAGCCCTGGCTGTCCTGGAACTGGCTCTGTAGGCCAGGCTGGCCTCAAACTCACAGAGATCCACCTGCCTCTGCCTCCTGAGAGCTAGGATGAAAGGTGGGAGCCACCACTCACTGCCACCCGACCTAAAAGATGAATTTTTAGCACGAGTTCATACTGAGACTATTTCTTCTCTTCTCCATCCACAAGCCATATTTTGTAAAAGACAAGGTATCTTGCTCATCTTCAGCGGGTTTTCTCGGGGAGAAAAACTTGGGAGAAACAGCCCCATCCTGAATTCAGAGCCCAGGGCTGGAGGTTCAGAAAGGAGACTACTGACTGGGGCGCTGACAGACTCACAGGCTTGGCAAGCCCAGGAAATGTTCAATCAGATGGAATGGAAACACAGTGTACGGATGGAAATCTCATCTCATAGCAGATCTTTATTACCACTGGAGGGGGTGGCCAAGAAGTAGGGAACAAATCTAAGGCAGTTGGACTGCTGACACCGAGCAGTAACGGTGCAAAAAGTCCTCCGGATGGAAATGGCTTGTGCAGCCAGCGGTAAACACCTGGGCATGCCTGGAGCCATGGAATTCAGGGTCCTAAGTACCTGAGCCTGGAACATACTATTCTCACCGGCTGAGTCCATGAACTTTCCAGATGAATTTGTCCCTATTTTAATTATCAATTGACATGTTAAGGCTTTAACTTTAAACCTAAAGAAACGACTTTTAGAGGCAGTGTTCCATGAAAAAGAGAGAAGTGGGACAAAGGCCATCTCTGGCCCCAGTGCTCTGAAGAGGGGGGAGGCCTTATGAGCGCAAACTGACTCTTGGCTCCTCCCCCTTTGTGGTTTAGGCTCCTAAAGTAATCTGGGTAGGCGTGGTCATCCATCTGTCAGTCACCAGCCTAATATAGAAACCCAAGGCAATGAGAAAGGCAGAACTTCTCTTTCTTTTCTCCTTCCTTCCTTCCTTCCTTCCTTCCTTCCTTCCTTCCTTCCTTCCTTCCTTCCTTCCTTCCTTCCTTTCTTCCTTCTTTTTCTTCCTTCCTTCCTTCCTTTCTTCCTTCCTTCCTTCTTCCTTTTTTCTTTTCAGTTTTTGGTTTCTTTTTGTTTGTTTTTGAGGCAAGGTCTCCTAATGTGTAACCCTGGCCTAGAATTTGATATGTAGACCAGGCTGGCCTTGAATTCACAGAGATGCCCCAGCCTCTGCCCACTGAATGCTGGGATTGAAGATGGATGCCACCACATGAGCCAGGGGCCCCTTTCTCACGGTTCTCTACCACCCACTCTAGAAGTGGGAAAGAGCACCTCTCCTCGGGAACAGAGAGGTGCTGCTGGTTACATTCTTCAGTCTGAACGAGGCAAGAAGCAGCATCACTGGGACTGGAGCCTTCCTTAATTGATTTGCAGCTACATGACATTTTCTCAAAGAAAATGAACATGGGGACTTGGGGTAGAAAAAAATCCATCCTCCCAGGTAACAAGATGACCAGTGGGTAGGCCTGGTACCCTTCAGAGCTCAGCCCCTTCCACTTCCCAGGTCTCCTCTAGGACAGCCCCAGGGTCCCTCCCCTCCTCCGAGCTCTCAGCATCACTAAGTGTCTGCCCTGCCAGCAGCTCCCTTTCCCTGTACACATAGGTTTAAGAGGTTTGTCAGAGACCAGGATGGCTGGTGACTTGGCCAGTATCTGTCCTGATTGCCTTAGGAGGCCCCTGGGCCGAAGCGATCCTTTAGGTAAAGCAGGAACTCTGATCCAGGAATAGGCTGCTGGCTGGCCTCTCCAACCTTCGTTACACAAACCTCGAACCAACAAGAGCTTGTTGAGCTGTGCTCATGGGTGCTCGCCCATTCACTGTCAGCCACCGTGAATAACACCAGTGATGTCCAATTATACGACCGGTCTAAATTAATCTTCTGCAGAATGAATGCACCCTTAGTACTCACACCAAAACAAATTAATGTGCTCTGCTGTGGGAAAGGGAGAGGGCTGTCCTGCTTCTAAGCACATTGTATCAACAACCCACTTAAAGTTCCATCCTCCACACTCCAGAGCTACTAAAAGTCAAGGTCACACATGTCACTGAGGAACCTATAATTAACATGCAAGCATAGCATTAGACTCTCTAGATTGCCTCGCTCTGCTGAAAATGGGGGAGAGGAGAGAGAGATTAAAAAAAAAAATTGGGAGAGATTTAGGAAACATAAACTTTACTAGTTTCTCGACTTTTTTTTTTTCTGTTATAAAGAGATAAAAATATATTTAAAATAGACCCTGAGCTGGTCAGTGGTGGTGCATGCCTTTAATCCCAGAATTTAGCAGGCAGAGGCAGGCAGATCTCCAAGTCTGAGGCCAGCCTGGTCTACAGAGTGAGTTCCAGGATAGCCAGGACTACACGGAGAAACCCTGTTTCAAAAAAACAAAATTAAATTAAAAATAAAATAGGGTTAAAAAAAAAAAAAACCCTGATTAAATTCTAGGTGGTTTGGAGACAGTAGCAACGTCACAGCCCAATGAAGTGTACTTCCCATTCAAGCACGTACCCACCTACCCTCCCCCCATCTCGCTCTCTCTCACGTTACAAATAAGGAAAAGGGGGATCAGATGAGGACAGAGATTTTCTTCCCATCCTAAAACTGTCAGTCTGCAGTGAGTCCCAACTTCACAGCTCTGAGGCCTTGGCTACAACCTCAGAGACCGGCTACAAAGCAGCTACTTAACATCTTCCAGGCCTGCTGATTGCTTATGCTGCATTTTAAACAATATCATCAGAATCCTGTGATGCAGCCAGCACTGAAAGCCTGCCTGGCCTGTGCCCTGCATGCATTTGCCCGACACGATTCCTCCCAAGCTCTCAAGGGTCTCTCTCATTTGTTGGCCTTCTGTGACAATCAGGGAGAGTTAGCTCATTTCTGCAAAGTCAAAGATAGCAAGCAGAAGACCAGAATGTAGGGCTTGTCCTGGGTGGGGAAAAAAAAAAAAAAAAAGCAGTGTGGGGAACTTGCTGGATTTCAGCTCTATAAGAAATTAATCAGAGACTCAGAAGTCCAATGCCACCTGTACTTGGAGCAGTTCTCATGCGTATAGTGTGGGCTGGGGTTGCCAGCAGGGGCATTTTCTAGGGAATTTTTCTAGAATTTTTCACGTGCAAAGAGGGTTAAAAACTACTAGAAGGCAAAGTTTCCGTGTCAGGTAGAACTTTGAAAAAGTCCCTAACCCCGAGTAAAAGCCCATCTTTACTCCCTGACTTTCCTGTAAGAAACTAGGCAGCAAGGATCTTTCATACACCAGATTGTTGTTCATTTAGGCTTTGGTCAGAACTATGCAGAAAAGCAGCAGCCTACGGCTGGTGGTCCTGATCCCTCAACTTCCTGATAGAAGATCCTAAGCAATTTGACAAATCACAAATTTGTGTGTATGTGTGTGTATGTGTGTGTGTGTATACACCTATATATGAGTTGAAAATAATTCATATGCATTTATTCTGTAATATTCCAGTAGAATATTATGACCATCTAAATGTATATGGTAGCTTCCCTGGTATATTTGACATCTTTCCTTTTCCCTGTAGACACCAATAAGTCAGAAAATACCCTGAAGCTATCCTGTGAAGGTGGGAAAGAGTGAGGGTAATCATAGGGCCTCACATTGTGAGAGGTATTCGTTATACAACTGATATGTCTGTATTTCTCTCAGCCCTGCACATTCTCCTTTTTGGTCAGGATGTTGATCTCAGCTGTACACTATTGTATGACAGGATTTCTTGAGAGACATGAATAAGCTGTCTACTCACCCAGGTTGGGAACTGACCACAGAGTAAAGTAAGGAGCCCACCGAAGGTCAGCTTGGTGAACCACTGAGTTTTGTAGGAGGTACTTACAGAAGTATGGCAGGAGCCGGAATGATTAAAAGACGGTTGCATCACCAAAGCCTACCCCAGCGTGGGTAGCACCTCACAAAGCTGGGACCCTGGAGCGCAATGCACAGGCTCAGCAGGCTGGAGAGCGTCCTCTCCAGATGACTCCACTGATCTGTTATATCTTTCAGGCAGCTTGGATGGAAGTCTTCTAGCCAACGAAGTCATTGTCTCTCAGCAGTCTATACAACTTATATGTGTTTGGGGTTGGAGGGCCCAGTGTATCTGGTCAGTTTCAGGACTCCCTAAAGTTATTAAGTGATTTATTTCCTGAACTTAAGGAGCTTCCCTGCAGGATGAAATGTTTCACTCCCCCTTAGAACATGCTGTGTCTTTAACAAACTTTCCTTGAAGGTAGAAATTGCCGCATAACTACATCCACATTCCTACGGAGAATCAGGGACTTGGCCGCCTCCTTCACTCTCTGGGATGTGGTTCTTGCCCTCGTGTGGAATGTTTCACTTGGTTGGTGCTGCGTAGTTCTGGGAACCTCTATCTGTATAGGTCTATGTCCTGTGCATGAGCTATTAGGAGAAGCTTTTAGCCACAGGAGATTGCCTAGGTGCAGAAGCATCACCAGAACCATGTCTGCCTGCAGGAGATGACTCTACCCAGCCAGCCATATAAAATGCCCCAAGTGGTCCCATGCAGTTCAGTATAGCCCTTCCCAGGGACATCTGATACCATTCTCAATCAACACAGACAATATGGAAAATTCTGGTGTGGCCTAGAGCAGGAGAAAGTATTACAGTAATCGTCAATGTCCCTGGCTTTCCAGACCACTCCATGAGCAGCACACCTGTACCTGGTATCTTTGTTCCCTGTTCTTCCTTCAGCTTGTACATCAGCTTGTTCATCTGAGAGCTCTCCATGCCTGGGCATCTAATCCTCTGTTCCCCATCATAATTTGGCATCAACCTTAGTCCAGTGGAAGCACAGTGCATCCTCCCAGGCCTCTGACCCATTGGTGCTCTTGTGGCCTTTAATTCCTGTGCATGCTTTTGTTAAACACTCCAGACCCAGCCTCTGGGTCAGCACTGCCACAGGCTCTGCCACAGGCCCTGTGTCATTTGGAATCCACATTTCATACCCCCAGAGCACTGGGCTTACCATTGCTATAGGTGCAAAGCTCTACCTCATACAGGAATGTTTGCTCCCTGAGTCACATTCAGCTTGGACCGGGGGAAAGTGTGAAGTACTAAGGAGTGATGAGTTATGTGGCAGCCTCACAGTCCCATGATGTCATTGCTCAGGGAACTTCAGACCACTAC
The DNA here is from genome assembly GCF_900095145.1 of Mus pahari. NCBI lineage: Eukaryota > Metazoa > Chordata > Mammalia > Rodentia > Muridae > Mus > Mus pahari. The sequence continues at coordinate 91,447,025 of NC_034593.1, read as the reverse complement.
CTAAGAGCCTCTGGCTGAGTCTTCCTGATGATTTTGTTGAGTAACACCGCCATTGCATGGATTTTTGCATGCTAGGCAAGTGCTCTACCATGAAGCAACAACCCCAGCCCAGGGGTCTAGAATGTCTAAATGGGAAAGATGGCCACAGACTCCAAGCTTTGGGAATTCCTGGCCCCCTTCTCCTCATTTTCCTGCATCTCCAGGCCATTCCCCAGCAGTCATTAGATATGTGAACCAGTCTAGTGTGTAGTTGTTTCTATTAAAGTGTGAGAATCTTTCAGAATGAAACCCACATTTATCAGTGTTTAAAGCTCCTGTTACACAGCCAGTGGAATACATGTCTAGATCACTGAACAGCTCGTCCTAGGCCCTTCCTGTCTTTTCTCCTCTATAAGTTAGCTTTTCTATTCCTTGCATTTTTCCTTTTAACACAGTATCCACAAATGAGTGTCAAAGCCTTTGTCCACTGAAAGAAAGAAAACCTGTGTCTTCCCAGATTCCAGTTCTCTCCTGGAGCATGGATGGGATTTTTCTCTTGGCACTGGAATGTCTGCTGCATCAGGAATCTACGATAGGATATTAGTGGGAACCTCTTCTATGCCGAAACTCTAGCCTGGCAACCCTTCATCTAGCCTGGCAACCCTTCATTGTGTGATTAGAATTGCAAGTCAACAATAGCTGACAACCAGGCTGAGACAGTGAGTAGAGACAATGAGGCCTCCTTCTGAGCAGGAAGGTGAAGAGGAGGCCTCCAGGCTGATACACGCACTGGAAAGCAGCCAGACATGGATTTATATGGGGGCATCACCATGACACACAACCAGATGCTCCTCCAGGGGCCAGCCATGTTGCCTGCAGAGTCTCCATTGTTGCCTTGGACAGGAAGTGTGTTGGCTCCAGGTATCACATGTTCAAGGTCCCATCACCTTCCTGGGCAGCCTGCGACCAACAACTCCTGGAGTTGGTTGATAAAGGCCTGGCCTTCTTCACCTAGACTCTAGGCAACTCTAGAATAATGTTCCTGCTTCAGACAGAGACCGCACCATGGCCAAGCTCCCTCCTCTCCAGTATCCACTGGTGCATATCTCACTGTCTCACAAGCTCTTCCCAGCACATGAGTGCTTGTCAATCTCCATCTTGGGCATCGGTTTCCCAGGCAACATCAGGCTATCCTGCAAGTAGCTGAGAAACGAAGGTCTGCCCCATTTCAGTGTCTGCAGCTGATTCATAAGGACCATGAAGTTCCAGGCCCCAACCAAGTGACAAGTGGGTGAGGAAGGCTTCTGCAGGTGTGATCAGTACCCCCAGGGGACCCTGACCCCCACCTTTTCCTGGCTGCTGGGGATAAATTGCACTTAGCTGACTTGCTAATAGGAGTTCTGAAGAGATTATCTTACCACAGAATCATCACCAGCGAAGAGACTGAAACCAAAGAAAGCAAGGAACTGGTAGTGAGAGTCCAGTAGGGAGGGGAGTGGAGGGTAGGACAGGAGGTGGGGGGGACAGTGAACTTCTGCCATGAGCCATGGAGAAGAGGCTATGAAATGCATCCAGGAAGAGACAAAGAGTCTCCCTGGGTATATGTTCTATATGCTCAGTGGGCTTTGAACTCAAGCAGTAATTTGGATCTTCTCTGGGTGGCAATAGGAACCTAATCTAAGAAGCCTTTCCCAAAGGCGGGTATACATATTTATTGAGCAAGATGACCTCACACCTGAGAAAACTCCATCAACCTAAAGGTTCCTCAGAAAGGAGAACATTTCAAACTAAGAGAGCATGGTAAGAGCTTATGGTAGGGTACATGCCTGCATGTGAAGGGTTAACAGACGCTGCCAGGATTCTCCATCACAGGGAGTACAGGTTTACCAGAGCCCTTTGCTGTTCATGAACACTGTGGTGAACAACCTCTCTACCTGTCTTCATGCAGGGATATCTTGACAAGTTTTGGCCCTCACATGGCTCTTCCAATAAAGGTCCCACAGTCGGCAAGGCTGGCTAAGTGACTCTCATGAAGGGCATTGCCCCAGCATGATTTATTTATGCTGGTTTGTGGTCTTTTCCTGCTCAAGACACCAAGGAGCAAGGTGGGAACTTCTGGCCTTCCTGCTTCCACCTCCAGAGTGCATGCATCACTATGCCCAGTTGCATGTGGTACTACAGATGGAGCCCAAGGCTTGTGCACAGTAGGCAGTACTCCATTACCTGGATTATATCTCCAGCCCATAACAGGTTTTCTCCCTTCCTTTCTTCCTTCCTTTCTTTCTTTTCTTCTCCACTCCTTCATATGACAACCCTGAGGCACCCCCTAGCAATGACACCAATAGCAGGGACATTGGAGCCTACCAAGAACATTCCTGCTCTGATAGAGAGATGCTGTGGTCCCAAGAGAATGGGAAAATGCCCATAACCCTCTCTGTTCTCCCACTGCTGTGGCCACACTCACAAGCATGTGGTACAGAAGGATAAACACACTTGCTTTCCATGGGGTAGGCAAGAAGAGGAGCTGAGTGTCCACACACAGAAAGGGGAGTGTCCTCCCTCTCTCCACCCCGACCCAGGCCTATGCTGAGATGCCATCGAAACACACTAATGCCTGTAAGAAACAAGCTTAGGAGAAGTGGCACCCCACTCAGCCCCCAGACTGCATACCAGCAAGCTCTAAGAGCTGCAGAGCTAAGGGAATGAGTCTCATGGTGAAACTCTGGTGCGTGGAAGTTGAAGGCTGGCAGACTTTCCAGGCCAAATCTATGCGGATTGATGACCTATGACAGCAAAAATACCAGCACAGAAGCTGCAGCCCAAAGCCAGTGTCTTATTACAATAGTCAAATATTGAGGAAACACTGTATCCAAATTGATTCAGATTGTGGAATGAATGATCATAAGCTTTGACCTTAAAAGAACAGGTTCTGTTCGAGGGGTTTTTTGTCTTCAGAATGGGGGGCTTGCTATGTCACTGGTCCTCAGCTCCTGACTCAAGAAGTCCTCCCACCTCAGCCTCTGAAGGACTGTAGGCCGATGCTACCATTCCTGGCTATAACTAACCTTGTTTTAAGGATTTGTACATCAAACATCTAAAAACAGCTTTGTCAGGCAAAGGCCATGTCCTGGTGGAGCTGGCTCATGCCGGAGGCTTTCAGGAGAATCTGTCTCCTTGTCTTGCTTAGCCTCTAGGGATACCCCACATTCCTCATCTTATAAACATTCTTCCTCCATGTTCAAAACCAGCTATATAATATCCCTTTGACCCTCACAGTGTTGCATCCCTTTCTACCTGCAGCCAAGGGTATTTTAATTTAAAAAAAAAAATTGTTTGAGGTATGCTGGTATGATGGCACTTGCCACAGAGTCAGACAACCTGAGTTCAGTGTATGGATCCACAGAGTGGAAGGAAAGAAATGACTTCCATAAATTGTCCTCTCACCTCCCCACATGTGCTGGGGCCCACATGGGTGCCTACATGTACACACACACACACACACACACACACACACACACACACACACACACACACAGAGAGAGGGGGGGGGCAGACAGGCAGATACTGAGTAAATAAACAAAATTTAACTTAAAAGCCGACACATACTTTAATCCAAGCACTCGGGAGGCAGGCCGATCTCTGAGTTTGAGGCCAGCCTGGTCTACAAAGTGAGTTCCAGGACAGCCAGGGCTACACAGAGAAACCTTGTCTCAAAAAACAAACAAACATAAACAAAAAACAAACAAAAAAAGCCAGCACATAAACAAACTTAATTCCTTCTACAATACTAATTCAAGATGGTTCAATAGGTAAAGGGCTAGCTTTGAAGACCTGGTGACCTGAGTTAGGTCCCTAGCACCTCCATAAAAATGGAAGGAAGGAAGGAAGGAAGGAAGGAAGGAAGGAAGGAAGGAAGGAAGGAAGGAAGGAAGGAAGGCCACAAAGTAGTCCTCTGATCTTCACATGTGTGTATGCACCATCACATCGCAATGGAAATAAAGTACTTTTAAAGACGTGAGCATGTGTGAAGGATGCTTTGTTTTAGCTTCCTCTCTGAGTATGTACAGGACCATGATGTTTCAGCTTGCTTGAGCTGACATGGGAATGCAAAGAAGACGCAGATTCTGTAATGTATGATAAAGACTTTAAGGCTTGTATACACTGGTCCAAGAAGGAAGAATAGAAAGATGGACAGTCTCGACAGAGAGAGAAATTAGAAAGGCGATGCAAATGAGAATTTTGGAGCCAAAATTAGAACGGAAATCACACAACTCCCCAAATAGACCAATAAAAAAAAATGTCCAGTGTAAATGAGAGGAAAAGGTAGACAAAAGAGACCCTTCCAGGTCAGAGGGACAGTGCCAGCATCTCTGGCGTCTGTCACCGAGTTCCAGCAAAGGAAGGAAATGAATAAGAAGAAAAAATGACCGGGAAATAATGACCAAAAGCGTCTCAGATTTGACAAGCCACAAATTCTAAAAAACATAATGACTCCAAACAGTATAAACCCATAAAACTATCTCCAGATGCAACACAGCTAACTCAAAACTATTCTTACGAAAACATTAAAACATCCAAAAAGATGGCTTCTTACTTATAGAATAACAGTCCAAATGTTGAGGATTTCTTATCCATCATGAATATTCAAATGGAGACAAGTTACATTTTTATCCCCATCAAATGATGATGATGAGGAGGAGGAGGAGGATGATGATGACGATGACCAGAATAGCAGTAATGCGATGTTAGATGTGAGAAGATTGGTGGAAAAAGAAGTAAGACACTGTTGGTAAAGGGCAATTCTGCATCGACTATCAACCCTTTTAATAGACATGCCTCTTTATCCTCAGTTTCACATCTAGAAATCTATACCACAGAAGTGTTTGTAGGGGTCCCCTGAGATGTTTATTGTGGCATCATGTGCAATGACAAAAACACCCTAGCTAACTAACTAGTTATTGAATTATCTAGCAGTACCTCATTATCTAGTTTATCTTGTCGGAACTAGATAAACCTACTAACTAGTAAAATGCTATAGACTAAAGCAGATGAAGTCATTCTTAAATGGATCACAGAGCCCCACACTGGGATACAATGTACCTTTTAGGGCAATTACCCTGGAGCCAGGTCTGTTGGCATGGGAAGGAAGCCGTGGTATATTGCAAAATAGCAAAATAAAATTTGCCAAACAGTACATGCATAAATCAGGACTTGTAATTGTGCCTGTGTGGCTATAATTGCTGAGGCAAAGAACTGAAATAAAACCCAATGTGACATCAGCCGCCGCTGCTGGGTGGGGAACAGGAGAATAAAAAGGGAACATTTATTCTTTATTATATCCCTGTATAGATTTTACGAAGAACATTCTCCTGCAAAGCTTTAGTCTTAGAAATTCATCAGTCTTCCACTCTTTTCTGGAAACAGCTCTTACCCACTTCTCTTATAGAAATCCAATCACTTAACCATCATCTCCAAGTAAGGAAGCTATTTAGTGCTATATAACAAATTACGCCAAAATTTACCAGCTCAAAACATCTACCATTGTTGTCTCATGAATCCTTTAAGGATTGGGAAACCTTGAGTGACCTTGGCTAGGTGCTGTGGTCACAGGGTCTCTGCTGAGGTTTTGATAAAGATATTGTCTGGAACTATAGCCACTTGAAAGCTTGCCCAGAGTGAGAGGGTCAGTGTCCAGAACCCGAATATAATTTGTCAAAGTTTCTCATTGGTCTTAATTCCTCACCACATGGGCCTTTCTGCAGACTGCTTCTAGGCCAGCTCCCTTGTCCTGGAATGACTGTTAAGAGTCAACCAAGACAGAACCACAGAGATATTTGTATCTTCTTCAAAATGGAACATTGATACTTCTTTCTGGAGTGCACGTGGAGTTGGGGTTTTATCCATGTTTATGTATGTGGGTAGGTGCAAGTGTGTGTGTGTGTGTGTGTGTGTGTGTGTGTGTGTGTGTGTGTGTGTGTCAGAGTTAATATTAGTTCCTCAATTGCACTCCACTTTAATCTTTGAGATTGAATCTGGAGCTCACCAATCCAGCTAGACTGACCAGCCACTGAGAGCTCTAGGTTCTCCCTGTGTCTGTCTCGACAACAGTGGGCTTACAGACACATGCACTTGTGCCTGGCTTCTTACATGGGTCCTGGGGATCCGAACGCAGGTCCACATGCTTAGTAGCAAACACTTTACCCACTGACCCATATCCCCAACCCCTAGTGTGACTTCTGTTCCCCTCTACTGGTCATGCAAACTGGCTGGGGTGTTTGAAGAGAATATGGGGTGACAGAGAGCATTGTCCTCCCTTTGAAGACACCAAGGAGAAAACATTCCTCACTCTCTTCCTATTTAAGTTCACAGACCTGGGAACCTATGAAGTACAGATCTGTTCACATGTCATCACAGGTTAAGAGGCTTGGGGACTTCCAATCTCCCATAAGAGGAAAACCTTAGGAGCTAACTAGCAACACCAATTCATAGAGACCCCAATCTTTTCTTTCAACAAGGAAACTTGAGTTTACCCAGAGTGTAATGAGTCAGGAAAGCTGGGGAAACTTCAAGTGTAAACAACTGACAGAGAAGAACCAGGCTCCTCAGCAACCGTCCCTTCAAACCAGAGCCTGTCATTGGCTATTGCCCTGCAGTCCAGACATCTAGAAGTGGAAGTACTTGCCAATTACAAACCAATGGGAGAGTTGGTCTAGATTTTAATTACTCAGAAAATATTAGAGGGTATTAAATAAAATCCAAGGATTTTTCCTGACATATGTAAAGACCTGATTACAAAAGATTTGCATTTCGTACCCTGGAGCATGGCTGAATGGCTTTGTACTGGCTTGCTTCTGTTGAGGCAAGCATTTCACTAAGTCTTTCGTAATGCTCTTGGAGAAGTAATGGCGAGGGCCGCTTCATCACAAGTTAAGCAACTCTTATTTGAAAGATGCTGATTACATTGTTGTCGTCAACTTGAAAGAAGTTGCACACCTTAGGGCTTTTTGAAATTGAACCTGCCAACCTGCCTCGTGCAACGTTTTTAATGAACTAATTGAAGAAAGACAAAGAAAACATGTCCGTTATAAATGCAAGGATTGTCTAGTTAGATGGGAGAGTTAAAAAGTGGAGCCAATGTTTCTACAGGTTTCTGACAAGCCGAAACAAAAGAGTGGTAAGTGACATACAGTCCTGCTGGAGTCTAAAACAAGAGATGCGTGGCAGTGCTGATGAGTTCATTAAGAATCTCTTACAGGAGCCACAAATACACCAAGTCAGCCCTTTGCCAAGTCTGCCCACCAGGTAATGAAAAAATGATTCTGCCTCATGAAGAATACACAGAGACTGAATCTGATGAACAAATATGTGGATTCCTGCTGTGATTGGGAGATTGCTCCAGCTCCTTTGTACATTTAGCTCCAAGATCATGCTGTGCTCTGCTAATAACAATACCCTTCATGACTAGTCTGGTAATTATATCCAAAAAGAAAGGAAAAGAGTGATCTTGTGTTCTCCTTTTTTACAAATGTATTCAAGCATTGCTTAATAGAAAGATTTACCAGGAATTCTGCTGGAATCTGGAAACACAGATGTTTGGGTCACAGAACCCAAGGGTTAGAATTAGGATCTAGAGAAGACAGGGAGATGATAATTCATACCCTCCCCCAGATTCATATGCTGAAACCAAATCCTCACTGTGACATTATTAGGATGTGGGGCCTTTGGGAGGCAACTGGGTGATAGGCTCTGCCTGACCTATGAGGCAGAAAGTGAGGCCTACCACACTGAATGCTGCCATCTTTATCTCAGAATCCTCTAGACCTATGAGCAATGCCAAATAGCTGCTTACCCATTACTCTAGCAAGGTATTTTTTTACTGTGGCTTAAATAGATTAGCAAAGGGATGTGAAACAGGGTCTGTGGGATATCTCCCTGCCAAGATTCTTCAACCCCCTTCTACTTATTGCAGAACGAATGCTGGTTCTTCTCTAAAAGATTTTGCCTGTGTCATTAAGGTTCCTAATAAAAGGACTTTAAGAAAGATTACCTGGTAGATTACGGGTCATCCTAAGCACATGGACTCTTTACAGAGTTTCCCCTGTTGGTGTCAGAAGAAGCAGGAGGACCATTTCCCATTGCTTGCTTGAAGACAGAAGGAATGATGAGGTGAACGATATGGCTAGCTCTTGGAGTGGAGAGTACCAGGAACTCCAAGCTAGCTGATTAGCCTGTAAGGAAACAGAGCCCTCAGCCACATAGCCACAAGGAAACAGATCCTGCTAGTAACACATATGGGCTTGGAGGGGACCCCGAGTCCCACTCGGAAACTGCAGCTTCAGCATGATAAAATCTTAAGCAAGGCCTGAAGCCATACTGTTGGCACTAATTAATCACCCTTGGTATACCCCTCTCATAAAATGTTTTCTTAGAGCCAAAAGGGTTTAAGTAACTTGTCCAACGTCACACTGTTCACTGAAGAATCCAGATTCTTCTCAACTCTTTGTTCACACCCCACAATACCACAAAGTCTCAGTTTCTTCCACTACCTTTGTGACAGAGCTGGAAAGCCCTTAGAGGAAGGAGTTCATGGATGTGAGCTCTTTTAGAACCCTCCCCATTCTGAAGACACACTACAAGTATTGGTGCAAATAGCTGTTGACATCTATAGAGTACTGACTGTGTGTGTTGCATTATACTGAGTTTAATCTTCAAAATAGCCCCAACAGGTAAATACCATTATTAGCCCCCATTTCCTAGATGAAAATGCCACCAAGACTGAAAGTCTAAAGGCTGTGTCTGTGGTCCCGCAGCAAAGTGGCAGAGCTGAGATGAGGACACAGGCAATCTGGAACCTGAACCCACGCTCCTCCCACTCTGCCTCTGAGCCTCTTCTGTATGCCTGGTACCAGACGGGGTCCTTTGCATACATTTTCTCAGATATTCACACCATGCCTATAAAAGATTTATGTCCTCGATTTTACATCCAAGAAACTGGAGTGTCAGAGGGACTAAATAAACTTGCCCACGATCCTGATTTGAATGTAAAGGTTGGGTTTCCACCAGATCTATGCTGTCCTGAAGTTGTTTGTCTTTCTGTGCCCTAGCCAGCTTCTTTATTTTCCACCTAGGATTTGGCTGAGAACTGAAGTCTAGAGACCTTCGTTATGGGCAAAAGGAAAAAGGGATAAGGACAGAGGAAGGTGATGTCTGCCAGCTGCTGCTCCAAATAAAATGCACCTACATTTACAAAGGCCCTGGTGCTGGTTGCCTAGCAACATCTTTCTACCTCCCCTGTCTGCTCCATCCATCCTGACCCACCACCATACATCCACTGAGCTTGATATGCAAGGCCCTTGGGAGCCCCCTCACTTTGAGGCTACATTTATGCATCTTTGCCAATTGGGAAGATGCTTATAGCTTACAACTTGTAGGTAGTCCTGGTAGCATAGAATCATGTACCATTCATGACCCTGGGACAAGGCAAAAGAGAGCTGTCCTCCCTGTGTGTCCTTCAGCATTTACAGGATAGCTAGTGCTTTGACAAGGAAAGGTCTCATTTTGGACTTTTTGTCATGTCCCTGCAGGTTTAAAAAAAGAGTTTTGTGTTTTTCATGCACCAGGTACTTTAAATAGTCCTTTGAAATAAACACTTGATTGGGATAGATAAAATCTCTTTTTTTATTTTATCGTTCATGTTTGAAGTCAGAGCCTCCTAAATTTAAACTTATCTTCAGTTCAACCAGCCTGAACAGCCTCAGGGCTCTTCTCGTCTCAGAGTCAAATAAGACAGGACAAGACAGACGATGCAAAGTTTTCTGAACTCTTTAAGCATGAACCAAGAGGCTGTTCAGAGCCTCCCGCTTCAGCAAGTGTACAAAGCTCCCCTGAGTCCCAGCTGTGCTAGCACTTTCATGGGTTCTAGTCCCTTCTGCTTCCCTTGCCTCTTCTTCCATAAAAACAAAGACAACAATATAAAAAGTTGTAGCTTGTGACTGCACTGCTAACGAGCACTGTAGTAAACAATGTTCATTTTGCCCTTATTTCTAAAAGGGAGTAGAATGTTCTTGCAGGCTTCTGAGAGGGTTGCAGGTTTGTGCCACTGAACCACTGTGCCTATAAGTGACCCTGCTCAGAGCCGGTCAGCATAGAGCAAGTGCTCCTGAGACACGGGTGCCCAATTCCATGCATGGAGCAAGGACAAGAAAGATGCAAGTTGTGGCAGCGGCCTTCATAGAACCAAAACCCAGGTAGAGGGAAAAATAAGCTTGCTGACTGCGATCACTAAAGTGTGGAAAGTCAAATGTGGCAGCCTCTAAGGCAGACATCAGAACCCTTGTTTTACTCTGTTGTATTCTCATTTAAATAGCCAATAGATTTCCCCTTAAGTATGGTCTTTATTTTTTTGTAATGCTCTCCTTAAAAGTTGTCTAAATCATCCCATTCACAAAATTTCAAAGACAAACTGAAGACGTCTTTAACAAAAGCAACCAGAAAGTCAGGCCACAAAACGGGTGTCCTTCGAAGAACTGGACAGAATCTTTTGAAATCATCTATTATGGGGAAACATCTGGAGGAGTGAGAGGTCATGCTGGTCCGTATGAAGACAGATTAGATGCAGAATTATAGCAAAGTCTAGATCAGGCTTTGGTGACCATCGGGAAGAAAGATGCAGAGACAATGCATCCACTGTTGTGCTAAAAGGCTTGAGATACTTTTGGAGAGGAAAAGGCTTCCCGGAAGTCAGAGCCTGAAGTTCTGTTTGTATTAAGTAAAAACACTTGTGGAATCAAGTGGATGCCGTTGGATAAGCCTAGTGACAAACTGTCTTTATAGTTCAGGTGCCCAGAGCCGAGGCCTGAACTAAAGCTAATACCATATTGTACTAGTCATTTTTACTGTTGCTGTGGGTCATATATCCAACAGGAAGTGACTTAAGAACAGACTTGCCTTGTGCTGGGACCTGTGGTGGCTGTGCTGAGGTCAGTGACAAGTAGGTCATCAACAGTGTCCCAGGGCTGTGCTGATGGCAATGGAGGTTAAAAGTAAAGTCCAGAGACATCCAGAGACCTGTCAACCTCCACACAGCACGGCAGAGGCAGGAAAAGACTCCCAGAGACCTGCCCTCCACCAGGGGCAGAGTGGATTACAAAGGGCCTCCCTCCATGCAGGAGGGGAAGATGCCCACCACCATGCCACTGTAGACACCTAAAGGCCTGCTTACCTCTGCCATGCAGCACAGGCAGAGAGGTCATCCAGAGGCCTCCCAGCCACGTGGCCCACCTTCAAGGCAAGCCACTACAATGTGCAATCGTGTGGTGGGCAGATGGGAGAGAGGAGTGGAACAGTTTGAACATTGTGAAGGGAAATAAAACTAGAGACAGGAGGGAGTAGAGAAATAGCCTGTTGTGAGTAGCCAGCCCTGCCACCTGAGGCCGTGGTAAAGTCCTGTACCGTGTCTCCACTGAGGGTCATGTTTGGGTCCATGGGCATGCAGCAGCAGGGGACTGTGTTGATGTCTGCGGTTCATATTACCACTAAAGACCATGGGGGCATACATGATCTGGGCAGCCACTTGGAACCAGATGGATGTCCAAGGGCTGTGCAGAACTGGCCCTGCCCTTCACAGTTCTGGAAGCTGGCCCCACCTCCCACCAGAGAGGAGGGAGAGGCAGGCCAGATGCCTCTCCTGAGCAGCAGAGTGGAGCTAGCCCTGGCGGAAGGGGCATGGGTGGGCTAGCCTTGAGGGCAAGAGGGAGGGAGAGCTAGCCCCACCACTCATCTGCCATGGAGTGGCGTGGGCCCAGGGATGATGCTCTCCCTACCCCTCACATCTCACTGCCTACAGTAGTTGGCAGAGCTGGCCCCTGGGTCATGAGAGAAGGTGAACTTCCATGCCTGTCACTGTTTGTAGTAGGAGGGAGAGCAGGTCCTACACCTTGGGTGACACAGTGCAGGTCTTGATAGAAAGGCACAAGTGAGATTGCCCAGAGGGCGTGAGAGTGGGAGATCTGGCGCAGTCCCTTGCCAGCTACAGCACTTGGGACAGTTGGCCGGGTACTTCAACTGGGCAGCACGGTGGAGCTGGCTCTGGAGGCGTAGGTGCAGGTGAGTCAGCCCCAAAGGTGTGAGAGCTGGAGAGCTTGACCCTGCCTTTTATCTACTGCGGCATTGGGTAACCTGGCCATAGCAGTGCGGGAGAGCTTGCCTGCCCTGGTGATGCGGATAAGAGAAAGCTGACCAGCTCACCTATCACCCATGCCCAGATCCAGGGTTTTGAGTTGGCCCACCTCAAAATCTGAATCATCTGTGAACTCTTGGAGCATGTGTAAGGGTCAGTCCTGCTGATCCAGAGCTGCAGGATCTCCATGACACTGGGCAACAAGGTAGCCAGAAGGAGTTCAGGTGAGGGTCCCATGTTGATGGTGTCACAGAAGCCAGAAACCTCGAACCAGACCAATGACTCATTACAAGGAACACTTGCAAGTGAAGATGTGTGGACAGTGGGGCATAATGAGGACACGCTGAGACTTTCACAAAGATGCTTTCTATGCTTGGTTTTTTGGGGTCTTTTTGGAATGTGTGTGTGTGTGTGTGTGTGTGTGTGTGTTATTTATGGGGTGATTGCAAGGGTGGAGGGTGGATCTGAGGGGGCAGGGAGAGAAGGGACTAGGATGAATGATGAAAAATTCACAAAGAATCAACAAAAAGTTTTTTTTTTTTTTAAGTAATTTAAGAAAGGGCGGTGTACTGGCTGGCTTTGTGTGTCAACTTGACACAGGCTGGAGTTATCACAGAGAAAGGAGCTTCAGTTGGGGAAATGCCTCCACAAGATCTAGCTGTAAGGCATTTTCTCAATTAGTGATCAAGGGGGGAGGTCCCCTTTGGGTGGTGCCATCTCTGGGCTGGTAGTCTGGGGTTCTATAAGAGAGCAGGCTGAGCAAGCCAGGGGAAGCAAGCCAGTAAAGAACATCCCTCCATGGCCTCTGCATCAGCTCCTGCTTCCTGACCTGCTCGAGTTCTAGTCCTGCATCCTTTGGTGATCAACAGCAATGTGGAAAGTGTAAGCTGAATAAACCCTTTCCTCCCCAACTGCTTCTTGGTCATGATGTTTGTGAAGGAATAGAAACCCTGACTAAGACAGGTGGGTTTAATTGGATTTCTAGTTTGAAGGGACAGTCTCCCACAGTGGGGCCGGCATGAGCTGGAGGCAGCAGTCATGGCATAGCTGGGCACAATCCTTCCACAGAGAGCTACCCATCTTACTGATCTTAGCGTGAGTGAATCTTAGATATTTCACCACGATAATAAAAGAAGTGAGAACAGACCATTGGTACACTGCTTTGAAAGCAAGGCAAGCATATGTGCATGAAATCTATAGGCCAATGTCCTCATTAAGAACAATGCTTTATTTCCCACTAGAAGACTAGTAAGTTGTACTCATCAGTGTGTGCACACCAACCAACTGAGATTGTTCATGGGATGCAAGGATGTTTCAACCTATAAAAATCAATGTACACACCACATTAATAGATGAGGGGGAAAGGAAACATATGGTGATTTCAGAGGCAGAAAAATGTAAACAAAAATGAACCCAATCTAATGATAAAAACATTCAACAAACTAGGAATTGGAGACGACTATGTTAACATAAAAGAAAACTTACATAGTAAGAACTCAGAGTAAGCCCACACATGCTTAGGAATCAAAGGCTGGACTTTTTCCTTCAGGAACAAGATCAAAATGTTCATTATTTGCCATTTCTTTTGAATATAGCTCATGAAATTCAAGAAATGAAATGAAAGGCATCCAAATTGAGATGGAATGAATAGAATTATCTCCTTTCACAGAGTATATAATCTATGAAGAAGACCATAAAGACTCAACCATTATTATCCCTAACCAATGAATTCAATAAAATAGCAGGATACAAAGTCAACATACAAGCAAAACAAAAAAACAGTTGTACATCTATAAATTGATAGTGAATAATCTATAAAATAAATCACATGGCCTGGCAAGACAGCCAGAGTGGGTAAAAGTGCTTGCTGCAAAGCCTGATGACCTGAGTTTGATCCCTGGAATCCACGTATTAGAGGGAGACAACCAGTTTTCCTAAGTTGTGGTCAATCTCCACATGTGTGACATTGAACATACCTGAAACCCACCGGGGCCAGAAGAGAGTGTTGGATTCCCTGGCGCTTAAGTTACAAATGGCTGTGAGCCACCATGTGAGTGCTGGGAACTGAACTTGGGACTTAGGAAAGAACAGTAAGAGCTGTTAACCAATGAGCCATCTCAGTAGCCTGGTCCAATGGTTTCTGACAAGGGTACCCGTGGTAGTTAAACTGAGAATGGCCTCCATAGGATAATATACTTGGATGTTCAGTTCCTAGTTAGTAGAACTGTTTGGGAAGGATTAGGAGGTGTGGCCTCATTGGAGGGATGTGCATTGCTGGGGGTGGGTTTTGAGGTTTCAAAAGATTCCTATCATCTCAGCTGGATCTTTGCCTCATGCTTGTTGGTAAGATGTAAGCTTTCAACTACTGCTCCAGCATCATGTTAGCCTGCCTGACCCAGTGTCCCTCACCTTGATGGTCATAGACTCACCCTCTGGTACCATGAGTCCCCAGTGTAATTCTTTCTTTCATAAGTTGCCTTGATCATCATGTCTTATCACAGCAATAAGAAAGTACCTGAGACTGAACCAAACCATTCAATGGGAAAGGACCTTTTTTTTTTTTTTTCAACAACTTGTATCAGGAAAACTGGATTTCCACAGATGAAAGAATAAAAGTGAACCCTTGCCTGACACTACATTAAAAAAAATTTCTCTAAATGGATCAAAGACCTAACTGTAGAACTTAAAACCTCACAAGGGGACATCAAGATACCTCCATGGATAAAGGACCTGCTGCCAAGGCTGATGACCTGCGTGTGGTCCTGAAGATTCATGTAGTGGAAAGAGTCCACTCTCACAAGTTGTCCCCTACACAATGATGTGCACATGTGTGCAGGTGCACATACATACACACAAAATAGATAATAGATAGATGATAGACAGACAGACAGACAGACAGACAGACAGATGTAACAAAAAATTTAAACCATAATACATCTACAAGTCTGGGGCTGGAGAGATGGCCCAGAGGTTAAGAGTACTGGCTGCTCTTCCAGAGGATCCAGGTTCAATTCCCAGCATCCACATGACAGCTCACAACTGTCTGTAACTCCAGTTCCAGAGAATCCGACATTCTCACACAGACATATGTACATACACAGTAGGCAAAACACCAATGCACATGAAATGAAAATAAATTAAAAAAAAAAAACTTTAAAAAAAAAAAAAGAAAAAGAGAGAATGAGTCAAAAGCCTCACAACGTTGAGTGGAGCAGGGATTTTCTAAATGTGATCTAGTAGAAAAATGACACTTCACAGGCTGGAGACATGACGCAGCTGTTGAGAGCAATGGCTGCTCTTGTACAAGATCTGGGCTCCATTCCCAGCACCCACATGGTGATGCATCTTCTCCTCTAACTCCCATCCTCAGGGATCTGATGCCCTTTTCTGGCTTCCTTGGGCACTGCACACAGATGGTGCACACATAAGCATGCAGGCAAAATACTCATACACAAAAATAGAAATAAATAAATAAATAAATAATGTTAACGAGACTTCTCGAATGTTTTTGGTTACGGGGTCTCACTATGTAGCCCTGGGTAGCTTGGAACTCACTGTGTAGACCAGTCCGGCCTTGAATTCTCAGAGATCTACCTGCCTCTGACTCTCAAATGCTAGAATTAAAGGCCTGTACCCCCACACCCAGCAAACCTCATATAATTTTTAATTGCATATCAAAAGACAGTATTAATAAAGGGAATGAACAATCCACAAATATGAAGATATATGCAAATCACATTTCTGATAAAGAATCCACCTTTAAAGGACTTCTAAAACCAACAATACTAATTAATAAATAGACAAACTACTAGACATGGTTGTACAGGCCTCTAATCCCAGGATTCTGGAGGCTGAGGCAGGAGGCTCCCGAGTTCATCGCCAAGGTGGCCTATGTGTGACAAAGTGTTCCAGACTAGCTTTGGGTTACATGGGGAAGCTTTGTCTCTGTGCAAAGAAAATGGGGGAAAGAAGCACATAGACAGTGCCCACCGGGCTTTGCTATGGTTTGTTTGCCAACTTCACACAAACTAGGGACAACTAGGAAGAGGGAATATCAATTAAAAGGTCTCCATCTGATTGGGCACTGGTCAATTTTGGAAGGGCAGGGTTTTGACTAATGTTGGTTGTGAGTGGGCTTAGCCCACTGTGATTGGTGCCATCCCTGGGGCTAGTGAGCCTGCGTTGTATAAATAAAACAGACAGAGAAAGACACTGGGAACAAGCCAGTAACGAGCGCTCCTCCATGGCCTCTGCTTTGGCCCTCCTTCCAGGTTCCTGACTTGATTCCCTCCCTGCCCCCCCCCCACTTTTCTTCACAATAGACTGTAAGCTATGAGGTGAAATTAGTCCTCTTCTCCTCAAGCTGCTTTCAGTCACGGTGCCTATCACAACAGCAGAAGGCAAGTGAGGACATTTCTCCAAAGATGTGCTGATAGATGGCCAGCAAATGCATTAAAGGATGCTCAATAGCACTAATCCTTAGGAAAATAGAAATCAATATGCCAATGAGATGCTATCTGATACCCATGGCCATAGCCACTGAGAGAAAGCAGAGCAGCGGGGAAACTGCTGGGAGAACGCAGAGGCCACGGAAACCTCACGCACTGCTTGTGGATGTGCAAGATGAGGTGGCAAACTGGGTGGCAGTTTCCCTAAAATCAAAAACAAACAGCTGTCACACTGACACATCTTCTGACCTCCCTGACCCTGTGCTCATGCCCCCTCACTTCCCCACCACACACATGATAAATAAATGTAAAATGGCAGTGGTGATGAAGCCTTAGATCCAGACACTGAAAACAGATTAACACTGTACGTTTCTGACTATGTGTGTTTACGTGCACTGAGGAAGACCAAGGGGAGTCTCTTTTCCCCTCCAGCGACACCATTGAGTCTCTCCTGTCTGATACTATCTGCATAATTTACACTACTTTCCTATGCTTCAGAAGACAAATTGCACCAACTGAATGGCTTAAATAGCAACTTTGTTATTACACACTGTGGAAGTCAGAAGCCCGGAAGTCCAGGGGTGCTCTGGGAGGCTCTGGGAAAGATCAGTTTTCTTCCCCTTTCCGTATTCTAAAAGCTGGTGCCTTCATCAGCTTCAGGCCTTTCTCCATCTCGGTTCACCACACAGCATCTTTCCACTCTCCTTTGCTCCCATGTGACTGTCTGCCCACCCTTTCCCTTCCACCCTGTCTCCTTTGCTTTTGTTTCTGTGTCTTCTTCTCTGTGTTCATCTCTCCTGCCCTCCTTTGAGGTCTTTTAATAATTAAAAATTGATCAACCTTGATAATCTAAGATTATCCTGTATTTGAGGGATCCCTTAGCTAATCACATCACTTTAATCATTTCAGCACATAAAGTAACATATTCTGGGGATCTGGGACCCTGGGGAGCCATTATCCAACTTACCAAAGCACTTCAGCTCTATCGCTGAATCCTTGTGGCTTTATATTTTGTTAAAACATAGTAAGGATGTACACACACACACACACACACACACACACACCTACCTACCTTTTCCAGTAACTATAACCATTGTTTAAGTGTCGAGGTTTAGGATATGTCTGTGGTGATTTGAATAGGTATGCCCCCCCATAGACTTATCTGTTTGAATGCTTGGGAGTGGCACTATTAGGTGTGTTCTTTTGGAGTAGGTGTGACCTTATTGGAGGAAGTGTGTCACTGTGGAGGTGGGCTTTGAGGTCTCCTATAAGATCAAGCTACACCCAGTAGGACAGTCCTCTCTTTGTAGATCAAGATGTAGAACTCTCTGCTGGTCCATCTTCAGTACCGTGTCTGCCTGTATGTATGCTGCCATGCTTCCCATCATGATCATAATGGACTAAACCTCTAAAACTATAAGCCAGCTCCAATGAAATGTTTTCCTTTATAAGTGTTGCCATAGTCCTGATGTCTCTTCACAGCAATAAAACTAAGGCAACGCCTAAAGATGTCTCAGGGGTGGGGAAGGGCTCACTATACATTAGTAATCTTCTAATCTACATGGTGAATGCTTGCTGCGCAGCAAGAACTCTGCTAGGTTCAACAAACCGGTGAGATACATGCTGTTTGTGTAAAGAAGAACACAGACGTGCTGGGCGTTTACAGAACCAGCCAGGATGTATCCTAGGGACTACAGACCTGAGTAGTAAGGTCCAGGAGCCTGTCCTATAACATGCCTTCCACTAGCTTCAAGTTCATTCTACCTTATCATGGGGAAACTAAGCACGTGACTGCACAACGAAACATTGTTTCTCTGACTTCCTCTGTAGCCTTGAGGGTCAATCTAAGGAGATACCTGGAATGGCATTTCCCCTGTGGGGAACCATAGTTTATTTCTGAGTGATGGGAGGTGGGACATTTTTGTTTGCTTACGTTTTCTGCATCATTTTTATTTTTTCCCCTCTTCGGGCTTTTTTCTGATGAACATCACCATGTGTAATGTTATCAACTCGACCAGATACAGAATCACTTAGATCTTGGTGGGAAGATCATGGAGGGAGGGAGCTTCTAGATGGGTTAATGGGGGTAGGAAGCCCTATCCTCAATGTGGGTTGCTCCATCTCATGGGCTGGGGCCCTGGAACTGCTTGCCGACTGCAGATGCAGTGTGCCTGGCAACCTCACAGCTCCTGTCTCAAGCCTTCACCACTGATGGACTGCATCCTGCAACTGTGAGTCCAGGTAAACCCTCCCCTCCCTAAACTGCCTCTGTCAGGTACTTCCTTCTTCACAACAATGATACAAACCTTACACCATAAAGTCCACTGAATCCATTGATCTTAGCGTATTGCTGTGACTGTGAACATATCAGTACAATCTAATTTAGGAGTATAACTGCTTAGTCATTTAGGAAGCCTGTGCTGGACTTTAAGAGCAGCTGCCAAACTGTCTCTCCATTTTACATGGGTACCCACAGCGTTTCAAGAGCTCCACGTTCTTAACAGGACTTGCTTGCTATTGCCCGTGTGTGTGTGTGTGTGGGGGGGGGGGTCAGAGGTCAACTTCAGGTATCATTCCTTAGCTGGTATCCACCTTGGGTTTTTTAAACAGAGCCTCTCCCTAGGTCTGGAGCTGGTTAATCAGGGTAGTTGACTGGCCAGCAAGCCCTAGGGATCCTCCTGTTTCCACTACTCAGCACTGCGATTACATGCCCACACTGTCGTAAGGGTTCTGGACATCAAATCCAAAATCTCATGCTTGTGTGGCAAGCACTTTTACCAAATGAGCTATCACCACCCAACCCAAGCTGTCTGTATCCCGGTGCTTCTAGCTTGTATGGAGTGGTATTTAATTATGCATTGGTTTGCAGCTCCCAGTGGCTGATGACACAGAGAGTCTTGTATTCATTGGCAAAATGCATCACTTTTATAACCATCCAAAGCAGGCTAGAGATGTAATTCAGACGGTAGAGCCCCCACATACACAAAGCCCATACACAAAAACAGTTGTGACTCTGCATCCGTGCCTATAACCCTCATACTTAGGAAGTAGAGAAAGGAGGGTTAGAAATTCAAGGTTATCCTTGACTACATAGGGAGTTTAAGGTCACACATGGAACGCTGACTCGAAAACTAAAAACAAAAGCAACCAACACCAACACTAAGAAATAAAAAGATTTTGATATCTATTTTTGTATGTAATCATCAAGATGACCTTTGACCAACTGGCTGCAGTAAGTGAGGTTGCCTATGCATGCATTCTGCATTTCACTAATGCTGTCATGTCAAAGCTTTGGGCTAACTTCTGCAGCAGCTGCATTGCACCACTAACTAAAATGAAACCGTCACCCAACTCACTACCCTGCAGTCCTATTCTCATTGACCACTGTGGAGCTCACATCAGATCTCCCAGAGCTGGAGGAACAAACAGACGCTTGTGAGCAGCCCTGGATAGGTTCTGGGAACCTAACTCGGGTCCTCTGAGCTCTTAACCAATGAGTCATTTCTAGCCCCTAAGTCGTAGATTTTTCACCATTATAATTTTTGTCTTTTCTGAGTCAAAATGAGGCTATTTTCCATAAGTTACACAAGCACTCAATTATGATACATGAAAATCTGTTTCTTTTTAAGTGTTTCAAAAAGTAAAACAAATGCTGGAGGCCCATACAACTTTGTAACCTCATTTTTTTCAGCATAGGGGCACAGTTTTAATACATTGAAAACTGTTTCAGGTGATCACTACCATCAAGTTGCCCTTAGAGTAAGAGCCACTTTTAATATAATATTCTGTTAATGAGGAGAGCAGGCATGTGAATAATGCAATCAAATGTAAGACATGCCCTCCTACCATTCAAAACTAGCTTGTATTTTGTCTTTGTCAGTTTCAGTTACATACACAATGCATCTTGATCTCATCTACTCCCAAACCCTCCATCACATTTTGATCCCAATTTCACTCTTAATGAGAAATTCTTCTTGCAATTGTGGTAACTTGTCTTCATCTTTATGCATGAATTTTTTTAAATTTTTTTAGATTTAATTATGTGTCTGGGTATTTTGCGTGTATGTATGTGTACCATGTGTGTGCAGAACCTATGATGGCCATAAGAGGGCATCAGTTTCCCCCAAGGCAATGGAGTCACAGATGATTGTATACCATCATAGGGGTGCTGGGAACCAAATTCAGATGCTCTGCAAGAACAAGTGCTCTTAACCACTGAGCTCTCCAGCCTCATGTGCATGAATTTCTTCACCCATAGTTCATTCATAAGCTATCTCTTCCTTGAAGTCCCTGGGGCCTTCCTAAACTTGGAGTCATTCTATTCTGTGACATTCCTGAGCATATGCTTCTTAGCTGGTGTAGACTTCTGTTTCATATCTAGCCTTTGTTCCCAGCTATCTTGGTTTGCTTTTCTGTTGCTGCCATAAACACCATTACCAGAAGCAACGTGGTGAGGAAAGGGCTTGTTTGGCTTATGGGTTAGAGTTCATCATCAAGGGAACCCAGGACAGGAGCTAGATACAGGAACTTGAAGGTAGAAACTGAAGCAGGGGCCACGGAGGACCACTGCTTACTTACCACTTGATCCTGGGCTCACATTCAGCTTACAAATCCCAAGCCCAGCTCTCTAGAGACAGTCCCACCTCTACATCAATTAGCCCTCCCACATCAATTAGAAATTTAAAAATGCCCCCAAAGACATGCCCACAGCCAGTCCCGTGGAGACTACTCCTCAGCTGAGGTTCTCTATTCCCAAGAGTGTCAAGGGAACAACTGAACCCAATCATGGCCCCTGCCATCCTCAGTCCCTAAGATGCTCCCTGCTACAGCTCCAAATCTAGTGTACTTCAGTCTCCTGGCCCAGCCTGCCTGTGTTTGTTTAGGCAAATGTGCATTCATAAGGGAATGTGTGTATGTCTATGTTTTAAAATATGTAAATCAAATGGGGCTATAAGTCCTGTTTGATTTCTTACTCAAACATTGTTTATGAAAACTATCCATGTGCTACATGTAAATCTAATTTATATTTCTGCACGCTGAATTCTATTCCATCACACAGCAGAAGCTTTTATCTATATACTTCAGAATGCATGCTTGCCTTGCTTAAAATATCACTCCGTGAACATCTCTGTAAATGTACTGTATCTACACTGCTCTAGATGTCGGTGACATTTCCCACAAAGAAGAATGTGCAATTTCTGCTAGCGACCAGCTCCTCTGGGGTATGTCCGCAAGAAGGTGATTGCTGAATTATAGGCTCATGGGCATGTAATTTCTGTAAAATCTGCTGTGCCACTCCCCATCTAGAAGAGCAGTACTCAGCACTACTCAGAGGCCTTGTTTCATCTTCTACTCTAAAACACTTACTCCTGGCTGGCTGCACAGATTTTGCCCAGCTCATGAGGTGAAGTGGCCTCTCCATAGAGCCCTGTGGCATTCTCCTGTGATTGCTGGTCCTGGTGAACATCATCTCTTCCTAGGATATGCAAATTGTCTATGCTTGCCCACTCTGTGTGTGTGTGTGTGTGTGTGTGTGTGTGTGTGTGTGTGTGTGTGTGTAAGCCAGAAGTCAATCCCAGGGGTCATTCTTTAGGTGCTGTCCACCTTGTTTTTATTGAAACAAGGCCTTACAGTGGCTAGAACTTTCCAGTTCAGCTCCGCTCTCCGACCACCTGTATCTGTCTTCCCTGTACTGGGGTTGCAGTTCCTCACCACCAGGCCCTGTGTTTT
>NC_034593.1:91329277-91423177 GCF_900095145.1 Mus pahari | reverse complement strand
TCACCAATGGACAGATCCTGGAAACAGAAACTGAACAGAGACACGTGGACACTAACAGAAGTTATGAAACAAATGGAGTTAATAGATATTTACAGGCCCTGTGTTTTCATGCATGCTCTGAAGATCAAACTCGGGTCCCTGTGCTTACACAGAAAGCACTTCACTGAGTTCTCTCCCCAGCTCTTACGGTCCTTTTAAATGTTTTTCATTTTTCTATCTTATTGCTGATTGCCATTAATTCTCTGTGCAGGCTGCTATAGATACTTTAAAGGTTTCATGCCTTGCAGCAGTTTCTTCAGAGTGTCACCAGCCATTTGTCACTGTCCACTTTGCCTAGGATGTCCTTCACTGGACTCAAGTCTTTTGCTTTTGCTTGTGATTAGAGCTTTTACTTAAGAATTTCTCTGCCATGCAAGGGTAGACAGGTATCTCCTATTAGCGTTCGAGTGTTCCTTTTGTATTTTGGCATTAATCCATCTTGAGGTTGTTTGTGAATAGATCAAGATAAGACTTCGACTGTGACTTTTTCTCCACATAAGACTTTCTCCAAAGCATATTCCAACCAGCCTCTTGGTTACTATTCTATGTCTATTAAGGAACACCACGACCAAGGCAACTTATGAAGGGGGGCATTTACTTGGGGGCTTGCTTATAGTTTCAAAGGGTTGGCCCATGATCATCATGGCAGAGAACTTGCAGCAGGCAGGCAGGCAGGCAGGCATGGTGCTGGAGCAGTATTTGAGCGCTTATATCCTGATCCCTAGGCAGGAGGTAGAAAAGACAAGCCTGGGGCCTGCTATGGGCTTTTAGTGTCACCCCTCCTCTACCAAGGCCATATTTCATTCCATAATCCTCCCTAAGCAGTTCACCAACTGCGAACCGAATATTCAAATGTGTGAGCCTGTGAGAGCCATTCTCATTCAAACCACCACACTGTCCATCTGCCATGCTTGTCAATCTGTCTCTCATTGTTTTGTCAATGCTTTCCCTGGGGAAATGGATCAAGGACAAACCCAAGCTCCATTCCACCAAAGTCCAACTTGGAGAGTTAACTTCATTTTTACTTACAGAGTGTGGGTGAGGGATTATTTATAGGTATATTAATGGCCCCCAAAGTAGCCACACAACCACTCTGAATGTCAATGATGGTGACTTCCCCACTGCCGCATATATGGAATCATATATGGATCACGGTGTCCATCTCAAATGTCTCATTCACTAGCTAACTGCTCCCATTCCTGATTTTCTTTTTCAGAGTTGATTACTCAAAAGCCTTTATTACTTTCATAGAAAACTTAAAATCCCACAATCACAATCCCACAAATTCCTGCTATAATTTTGATTTGAATTATAATATGAAATCTATAAAGCAATCTAGGGACAAATGCCACCAGAGTAATACTGTACTTCCCCAATCACTTGTGTAGATCTTTTTTTCTTTCCTTTAATAAATAATGGAGCTACAGTCCTGTGTTTTATTAGTATAATGCTAAAAATTTGACACTTGTTGCCACTATAAATAATGTCTTTTATATACAATAAAACTATCATATATGATTGCACATATGTAACTTTATATGAATGCCATATGCTCTATTTGAACTTCTGTGTCCTCTTCAGAGTTGGATTAGAGGTAAAAAAAAAAAAAAAAAAAAAAGTGAAGCTGTGAGCGATACACCCCCTTGTCTGTAATCATATTTAGCATATGCCATGAACACATGCACTGTAAGCTTCATTTATGACCAGTGGTTCTAATGAAACAAATCTTTACAAAGATGAATACCTGCACATTACATTCAACCTCAGTTTCCTCAAGATGTGAGTCAAGGCCGGGTGTAAAAAGAAAGGCAGAGAGCTCCATCCTGCAAGGCCATCTACTAGAGTCAGAAGACTTGCATGGGTTTCCCCCTCACCCTTTGACTTTGAGCTTGCCCCTAATCCACCTGAACCTCACCTTCTCTATCCCTAACGTAGAGTAATAAGCCATCACAAAATCCTGAGGAGATATGTCTTACGTGGGTCTTGGCAAGGAGAACCGGTAATGGCTATTTGAATCTGAAGGTATACCCAAATTAGCTACAATAAAAAGATGAATTGAAAACTTCCAACCTATCTCTAATGATTAGAAACTATGACTAAGCTTACTCTAGCCTGGGATCTCAAAGACAATTGATAATGGTGTGTACAGATAACACCTGCATTCACGAATCATGACTAAAGAGCAAAGTTCTCCCCTCTGTCTCTGAACTTTGTAGAACAGTCTAAGGAACTTTATTTTCTGGGAATCTGTTCTGGGTGAAGGAGGAAACTGATGTGGGTGGTGAGATAATCTTCCTCTGCAAAGAGATAATTTCAGCAGAATCCCAAATAGTAAAATGAAGTTAGCTGTACTGAAATGTAAACCTTATGCATATTAAAAGATACATGCCCCTCTTATCCAAGAGAATCCTTTCTAAGATCCCCCAGTGGATGCTTGAAATCCAGACAGCATCAAATCCTATATACACTCTTTTCTCCTATAAACAAATATTAATGATGAAGAAGAATTTATAAAGCAGACATAGTAAAAGATTACCAACAACTAATAATAAAATAGGACCATAAAACATATTGTAATGAAAGTTATTTAAATTAATAAATTTCTTATTTCTAGAATTTTCCATTCAATATTTTCCCATGATGATTGACCACACATAACTGAAATCTTAGAAAATGAAGAGGAGATTACTGTGGCTGAAGCAAATAGGAATCACTCTCAGTGCCAACTTCATCCTACTGTCTATAACGAAGGTGCCAGAATGAAGGACCGCTAGAGAGTGTGGGTCTATAAGTAGTCGGAGAACATATGGCTTGCTGTGGGAGTCTCTGAGAAGCCTTCCTGGGGTCCCACAGCTGAAATGGTGGAGGAAAGGCACTAAGATCAAGTCATGAGAGAAATGGGCCAAGAAGACTCAAAGCACAGGCCTCAGGGACGATGTTGAATACTTCCTCAAAAGCTGCCCTCCCTGACCACGGAGCAGGCATACTCTCCTTGCCCCCGGGATATTCTGCTTTATGGCCCTCACTGGGCTAAGGGTTGCCATCATGTATTATCCTGCTCACTCATGTTTGTGTGTTGTCGATCATCTCTTCAGGGCTGGAAACTGTGTAAGAGCAGGAACCAACTCTGTCTTGTTCCTATACCTTCCTCATTATAGAGCAGTCGTAGGGCAGAGTGCACGTTCAGTCCATATCATGTTATTAACAAAGGGAGCCCAGATCTAGCAGAAATGGGGGTAACAACTTGTGTTTGTCGCTTTCTTTTTTGCTGTGACAAAATGCCCGGAGAACATGACTCAAAAGAAGAAGTGTTTCTTTGAGCAGGTTCAAGGGTGCAGTGCATTACAGAGAGGAAGACAGCCAACCACAGGGCATCTGCGGTCAGAAGCAGAGGGAGACAAAGGCAGGTGCTTAGCTTGGTCTCTCCTTTTGAATCGGCTCCCACTCACTGAACTGTGCCTCAGTGAAACCTCTCTGGAAACTTCCTTACAGACACGCCCAGAGGTTTGTGTTGTAGGTGATTCTAAAACCTGCTGGACTGACAGCTATAAATTAAGCACCACACAGCAGTTTCTTGTTTCTTCTCATTAAATAGTGACCTCTGAGATGGAATTAAAGTTACAGTTGGAGCCTGCTATCAAACGCTTTGGTGGAAGAAACAACCTCCAGGTTAAGGTCTATCTCACTCCATCTTCCTGGAACTTTATTCATAAGGCGTCCCTGCCCTGATTTAACACCCAGTGAATCCATACGTTCCTGATTGGCATTTAGATAACTACCCGTAAGTATGGAGAGATGTAAGGCCCTTGGTGGTGACCTTGGATGCATGAGTCACACACAGGTTATGAAGCTCTGTAAATGCCTGTTTATAGCATTCGGAGGGAAGTCTGTGGGGAAAGGATTTATATGAAGAAATAGGCAAGTGTTTTATTCTCATTGCTGCTACCTCTCAGTTATCATGATCATATAATAATTATTATTGACAGGCTCTTCAAGTTATTTCGTAGCCCCAGGTAACCTTGAATTTAACATTTTTCTGCTTCGCCCTCTGGGGTGCTAGGATTATAGATTTGTGCCGTTAAATTAGGGGTTTTTTGTTTGTTTGTTTGTTTGCTTGCTTGTTTGTTTTTTCAGGGAGAACTAAGAAGCTAGGGAGTAGAAAGGTGGCAGACAACTAATAAAAATTTTAGAAAAGAATTTTAAGAAAAAAACCCAATAACCTTAAAATCATCAGGCAAACCAGTAGGGGGTGTTAAAGATAAAACTCTCCAGTAAGAAGTCCATGGGAGTACAGTTACAGCAATCACTGCATGCCCTCTGTTTCACTGGACAGGAACAAACTGACCTTTAAAAAGAAAATGGCTTCAGTCTTTTTCTTTTTTAATCTCATTTTCTGTGTTTCTGACATTGTTTCCTACTATTGCTTGCATAAAACAACAATAACAACAACAACAACAACAACAACAACAACCTACAGCCAAGTTTGGTGGCTCACCCAATAATCCCAGGATTTGGCAAGCTGAGGCAGATTTCTCACAAGTCTGAGGCTAGCGTGGTATCCAGAATGAGTTCAAGGCCAGTGTGGGCTATATAGAGAGATCTCTTCTCAACCCCCTCCCAAAGAAACAAAAACTCCAATGATATTATCGTAAATAAAAGTAAGGTTTTTTTTAAAAAAGTTTTGTATTATTTCCTCACCTGCATTTTTAAAAATTCATATCATATCTCTTGTTACAAATATATAAACTATGGTGCTGTCAAAAAATTGAATAGTCTGGGCCCACAAGTCTGTATGTATGTCCTAAGCCAAATTTTATTATGACATTCAGAAATGTTCACTATTAAGGTCTTCTATTTTTAAAAGCCTAAGAAAATAAAGATAGGGAATGTTTTTCATTGTATTTCATTATATTTAAAATGATTATGGGCTTCTGGGTATAATTATGGGTGAATATTACTTCTCTTTTGTAACAGCTCCTCCACCATTTCTGAATTCTGGTCACTAAACATCACCCTTAAAGTTCAAAAATGTTAATAAAAATGCTGAGATGGTTTTGTGGGGGAAAAAATGTGTTCAACATATCTTTTGAGGTAGATGGGGGATCACTTTTGCCCTTCTGTTTAGAGAGGGAAATACTGAGGCATTGGGGCATTGTAAGAATGTTCTGCCTATGGGCAGAGTTCATTTCAAGATCTGGAATCCGAAAGGGAAACTGTGCCCCTGCCCCAAGAGTGCACTGGCAGGAAAGGCCTGGGTGGACACTCAACCTCTGGAAGGACTTCCTCTTTGCCCTGACTGTACCCTCCAGGAAGGCAGAGACTGGGCTTGCTTGTGACATCCTCTAAGCTTTAGCCAGGGGAAAGGAAGAACCCTGCAATGGTTGCCAGCTTTCAACCGTTTGTCTGGCTGGGACAATTTCAGATCCAATTGCTATTGTGGCACAAGTAGAATTCCCACGCTTCCAGATTACTAGATGCCTAACTCCCGTAACGCCAAGCTCCTTTCTTCTTGAGACTCCTTGAGAACAGAGTCTGTGCCTATTCTTTTCCAAAGACTCCCAGACAAACCCTAGATACCAAGACTTATCTACCCGGAACTTCTCGTGGGCACACAATGACTACTCATCAGCTTTGGGAATTAGTACCCTAACGAGTTCAGCCTGGAACTGTGGATACTGGAAGCAATAATTTACTGTTCATCAAATGGGGTAGGGGTGGGTCTGACTTTCTCCTTAGAGAATCAAAATTAACTTGTCCTTTTCTTTATTTTCTCATCTAAATGGTTTTTATTTGTTGCAGTTTTTAAACATTAAATATGATGACATCAGTTTCCTCTACTCTTGTCATTTTTTTCCATGTAGCTCTTCTAATATTTTAAGTGCCAATGACATCTTTCCCTTTATTTTGTTCTTGATAAATAAAGATGCAATCCTTAAAGACACACACACACACACACACACACACACACACACACAAAATGGTTACCTGGACCCACCCATGGAAATCTGGCTTCAGCTGGTTCCAGATGGAACCTAGGCATCAACATTTCTTACTCAATCTCCTTTGACAATTTTGATGCTCAGTTGAGTTTGAGAACTACCCATTTAAACTGTGAATCTTTGCCTCTGTGACATATTTAGTATCTGTGATTTATCTGATGCCAAGTCTTTGGTCAAGAATGCAGCATCCAATTATAACACAGATCCCACAGGGAAGATCAGTTTTAGGATTTTCCATGTGGCTTCCAGAAATGTATTGCGGTGAGAAGCAAGTGTTGTTGGGTGTTTTATATTTCCCCAATGTCTCAATGACCCCCAAAAGAAGTTCCTGAGAGAAACTTGTTTTCTTCATGTTCACAGAGGCTGTGGGCTAGCCCTCTGCCACAGTCACAGTATGAGTCTCCTACAATGACCCAATCTTTTATTATTGGTGGAATGCTGTGAGAAAAACAGCCTTTAAATAGAAAATAAGAACACCAAAACTGATACCTATGTTGAATTAGAACAGCTACATTGCTAAGAAAGCAGTTCTTGGTCTGGGGTCCTGGGACCCACAGGTCCCTCCAGCATCCTTGTAATTGGATCTAAACTCGGTATCTCCCCCAGAACTCCTATATTCCAAAGAAAAAGATTTGATTTCTTGGGTACCATGCATGGACCCCAACGCGGAAAAGATGGAGTTCTAGCCAATTCCAGACCAGAGACGAGGCCATTCTGCATAAATAGAGAGAGGCAAGGCTAATGGAAGCTGCAGCAGCAGGGACATGGCGATTGAGACTGTCCACTTGGCAAGAGAAAGGAGCATAAAGAGACAGCAATCTCTTCCAGGCTTAAAATGTGAGCGAATAGATCACAGTTCTCAACTCGTGGGTCGTGACTCCTTTGGGAATCCCATAACAGACATAGTGTGTATCAGATATTTACACTACGATTCATAACAGTAGCAAAAATTACAGTTACGAAGTAGCAATGAAATATTCTATGGTTGGGGGTCCCCACCACATGAGAAACTGTTAGGAAGGTTGAGAACCACTGCTTTTGATGGATGCGAAAGAAGCCTGATTGGACAAAACTCATTCTGCGAAGGAAATTTGAAGACTTCAATGCTTGAGGACAAGATACTATGGATGAAAGAATATTAAGACAGCTTTCTAAATTTAAGCAAGTGGCCCTCCCTTTGTTAGATTAAGATGGGACATCCAGCGCTTCCGGGGCATCAGAGAGCAGCCGGCTGGGAGTCGGTACTGACCAGACCAGGCTCCTCAGCTAACTCCAACTTCTCCGTCCCAAGCTCCAGTGCGTATGTGTCAAGCATATCCCCCATCACCTCTCACCCCAGCCACTGCCCACCACATCCTCCTCAGAGGCTCCTGTTGGTGCCTTCTTCAAGAGAAAGGCAGCTCTGAAATGGAAGGGAGCAAATGCACCCAGCTGTGTGGGGCTTCTCCCTGAAGGTGCGAGGGAGGTAGGGCCCAGGGTTCTATGCTTGTTCCTTGGAGAAGCATCTTCCAAGGAAGGAAACAGGGAGGACTCTTCCTGAGTATGTAGACCAGGATAGCCCCAAGCTCACAGAGATTCCCCCTGCCTCTGGAGTTCTAGAATTAAAGTCATGCAGCACCCAGGTGCTAATGGTTTTGGTCCCTGAACCTAGAAACCCTGCAAAGTTTTTGTTTTTAACTTTGTTTTACTTTGACATCAAGTTGAAATGAGAAAAATGCTTTTTTTTTTAATGCTACACAGTTGAAAACTATAGTGTGCATTTATGTATGCATTTAGATATAACTCCATATGTGTGTGTGTCAGGGAGAGAAAGGAAGGAAGGAAGGAAGGAAGGAAGGAAGGAAGGAAGGAAGGAAGGAAGGAAGATTTCTCAATTTTTTTTTCTTCTAGACAGAGTCTCTCTACATAGCCTTGGCCACCCTGGAACTTTCTATGTAGACCAGGCTGGCCTCAAACTCAGAGATCTGCCTGCCTCCTGTGCTGGGGTTAAAGGTGTAGGCCACCATACCTGGTTCACATTTTTGTTTTGTTTCCTCTGTATTTTCTATTTCTGAGATTCGGTCTGGCTATTTAGCCCATGCTGGCCTTGAACTAACCCTGCAAACCACCACCACTCCAGTAGATACATCTCTCTAGAGAAATGGGGCTTTCAAGATGCACTGTATGAATACCCAGGCCATCATGGAAAATTCCATTTTAAAGATTTGGGGTGGTTTTTTTTTAATTGCATGCTTTAGATAACCTTCTGAGCTTTTGTTTTGTTGTGTTGTTTTGTTTTGTTTAGAAGCAAAACATTTCTGTCCTCAAAGCTGATTCTTTCCTAGTTGCCCTGTGGAGGAGGAAGCCACATGGTCGCTAGAAAGAGAGAGGCTGGGAAGCATCGGCTCTGTGAAGGCAACAGGGAAACCCTTGTACCCCCTCAGCCTTATCCCGTCTGGTAGAAGGAGGCGGGGCTGGTTGTTCCTGCTGAAGGACTCTTACTCCATAAACTCCTTCCTAAAACTTCACACTCCCTGTGGGGAGAGTTTCCTCCAATGTGGGAGGCCCTCTCCTAACTAAAAACCACATGTTGTGTGCACAAGCCACCTGGCTGTACCTAGCTCTGCTACAGACACTGCGGGAACAGAAGAAACAGGCTGAAGCACAAGGTCTTGCTCGTGGCCATCCGAGTTCCCAGCAGCTCCGCTCCTTGCTCTTCTTGTCCTCGCCAACCCTTCCTCTTGACATCAGCAAGGTCACTCCATGTAAATACAAGACATTCTTGGCCTGAACAGCCCTGGCTGGGAAGTCGCACAGTTAGCGCTCTGATGCCTGTGTTCTCTGAGTGTGTGGTTCTGAGGTGGGAGGGAGAGTCTGGGCTGCAACCCCCTCGTGCTGCCTACAGAGGCATCTCAGGGGTAGGCAGCTCCGTAGAAGGCAGCAGGGTAGGGGAGGCTGACACTCCTCCAGGGCTATGCACTCTTCCTCCAACTCCCTGACTCTTCCAGGAGAGCGAGGTGATTTAAGCCACTTGTGTGTCTTTGACATGGATGTCCAAACAGGAAGCCAAAGGGAACTGGTGGTTCAGTTTTGGGTTTATAAAGGGAGCGTGTGACCAGGAACCAACAAGGCCAACTATTTGTGCTATAATTCTCAACTGTCTGCAGCCAGGGAACTCTCCCTTGCATCGAGGTAACATGATATAAGGCGGCTGTCACTGCTTAGAAATTAAGGTCTCTCCACTGGCCGTGGAATGTGAGCGAGCCTGTGTTTAGAAGTCAAGCAGAGTTTGTGCTGATCCCTCCATACCTGCCAAGAGAAGCTGATGTGAACCAGGTGGCCTGCTTCAAGCAGAATTCAATTACCCAGATGGCAACTGCTTCTTAATTCAAAACTTTCACTGTGTCTTTTTTTTTTTTTTCCATTATGAAAAATGAGAGGGTGAAGAGAATATATTGAGTTTGAGCACTTCTGGTTTATGAGATTAGAGCCATAGGAGGGAAGTGTGTCCCTGGCCTGTGCTGACTCCCTGCAGTTCTAGCCCCAAGCAAGATGCCTGCCTGGCATGGAGTGGCTGCTGGTTCCTGGAACCGAAGTGACCTGCCTGTAACACAGCTCCCTCTTGGGTCTGTTCTTAGGAGGATAGAATAGATTTCCCCAGCTAATTAGCAATTTTATTAGCAGATGGCATCGTCTTTGGGGCGGGGGCAGGGAGAGAAAGAAAAGGAGAAAGGAAAATAGATTTTAAATTGCATTTGGAGACAATTCGACAATATTTTTCTCTCTTAGGCTGTTCGGTATCAGCCTAACAGTGAGGACCCTGGGTTTTCAGGCTTCTTACTCTGAAGGTGTCTTGTCTGGATGGCAGCTGTGACATTTTGGTAACCTTATGTTCTTAACATGTTCTGTAATAACCAACTATTCAGACAGGCAGGGCATGGGGTGACACATGCCACCTGACTTGGTGGGACCGGTGAGTTGTGTGTCAGCAGCTAAGTTGCTGGTTGGATGAGAGCAGGAGAGAGGGAGGGAGAGAGAGCAGAAGTGGATTCTGCTTGCACTCCCTCTTCTTTTGCATCACTATCTGTGGCTCTTCATCCTTCTTGGGCCCTTATGTCTCCCAGGCTGAGTAGGTGTTTGGAATCAAGATAATTCTTTCTAGTCTTGAAACGGTTACTGTTTCAATCACCACTACCACTGTGAGCATCACCACCATCAGCCGCATCTGGGCCACCATCAGCCGCATCTGGGCCAATCACTATCACCTGTATCTCTGCCACCTCCATCAGCACCTCCATCACTTTGACCAGTCACCACCACCATCCTTATCGCACCACCACCACTATCTCCACCACCCCTACCTCTACTGCTATGTCTGCAATCAAACATCAGATGTCAAGTTGGCAGGAACCTTTCAAGAAGGCAAAACACTAAGATTCATTGCCGCAAGGAACAAATACAACTCGAGCTCTTTGGGCGATTGAAGCTAAATTATTCATTAATTTGGACTCTTCTTCCTTTTTCTATCCCCTATAATGCCAATCTTTATTGTGAGATTGGTTGCCAGGTGGTTTAAATTTTCTTTAGTCACTGCAATTGCATTAAGCGCTGGTTTCTGACAATGCCAACAACAACAGAAGCCTCTGGTCTACTCGGGAGTTTCATTTAACAACACGTATCAGGAACCCAGAAGAAAAACACTGTCCTGTCTTCCCAGAAAACTGAGCCATCTCTGGGTTAGGGGGTTGTATGTTAACTGATTGTGAAACGTAAGCTTCGACTACAGTCTGTTTCTCTTCCATCCTCAACAATTTGGAAGGCGCTGTTGGGAGGAAGTAGTGGAGAATGAGGATCATGCTGGAAATTAAGAGATCTTGTATATGCTTTAAAATAAAATGAGTAGGCCATCGGAAAGGTATAGCAAGGAACAGATGTCTTGAGATTCTGAATTTGACAGGACTAGAGGGCCATTGATAAGCAGACTGACTGTGGAAACCTAGCACGGTTTCTTTC
Organism: Mus pahari; assembly: GCF_900095145.1. Classification (NCBI taxonomy): domain Eukaryota; kingdom Metazoa; phylum Chordata; class Mammalia; order Rodentia; family Muridae; genus Mus; species Mus pahari. The sequence continues at coordinate 91,412,147 of NC_034593.1, read as the reverse complement.
CTGCCAAAGAAATCTTTGCAAAGCCACACCCCTTCTCAAAACCCTTCCACATCTTCCTGTGGCCTCCAGAATGAAGCTCCAGTCCTGGAAGACTTCTAAATCCTCGCCAGGTTGTTTGATACTACCTCCCCAAGTCACCACTGCTCCTTGCCCTCCTTACCCAGGCTCCAACCATTATGAATGTGATAGCCCATCATCCACAGACCAGGTTATATTCTGAAGATTTTACCCACGTACTTTTTGATTTGCGTTTCCTTGATCTTCCTAAATCTGTCTCTGAAGGTCCAGTCAGGGATGTTTCCTGTGCCTTGGCAGATCTGGCTGCTTCTTTCCCCGTTCTCTGGTGACTTGAGATCCAGCTCCTCTCACCATGTTACTAATTGTCTCCTCCAGCATCTTTCTTTCATGCTTCATGCTCAGTTCTTCAAGGATGGAGAGAATTCCTTTTGGTCTTTACACATTAGCACCTGGCATTGTGTCAGGCTCTGTAATAAACCTGGAGATCCTGTAATGGCTATTCTGGGGACATTTGGTTGCTTTGTTTTTGTGTTGAGGAGGTGTTGTTTTGTGTAAAATAGTTCTTATCACTGTTAACTAATATAGGAGCACCAGAGTTATGGGTTGGGGAAGGCTCTTTGTGAGAGAGGAAGTAAAAGACAGAGCACATCCTAGGGACTTCCTTGGAAGAGTTCACACATGGGGGTGGGCATCCATCACTAAAATGGCAGTCTCCTGGCTAAACATAAGCTGTTAGGAATTGAGCTGGTTACTATTTTCAAACCTGACCTACTTTTCTGTTGCTTCTATGACCATTACAAAAGCTTCCAGACTTTTATAAATGAATCAACCTCCACCAAGATGGCCCTGTATCCTCTCCTCTTAAGGTAGCCCTTTCCTAAAAAGAAAATGTGTATGTTCTCTGACACCCAGCTCTGGTAGCTTGGCATCTCTAGAAGAGTGTTATTCTCAGTAGAACCAGCCTCCGTACAACACTTGTGATTGGTATTGTATAGAAGATTTTCAGGCCAAGAATAGTGAATCCATCTGGGCCAGATATGGCACTTGCTTCCTCAAGGTTTACCCTCCTGAAGTCAGTCACCCATGCTGGCCATTCTAGACTCAGGCTTGCTCATGCTCAGCCTGCCTGAAGCTGCACATCTAGATGGCCGAAGATGAAACTCTAGAAACGGAATATTTCCAAGTCCCAGACCCCTTCCTGTTTGTCATTTGATTTTTCTTTGCTGTGTTGATCTATGTAAACAATGAATTTTTTCACTGCAAGGATGCTATACTGTTTCATAGTGTTTGGGGTGGAGATGAAGGGAGTAGAAGTCTTGGGTGGTGAGTGCTAGAATGTAGTTATCTTTTTGCTACTTTGTGGGTTCTTTTTCTTTTTCACCCTTCCCCACCCTTTTGCCATCTTTCCAGAGCCCTAACACTAGGTAGAAGAGAGAAAAGGATACAAAGAAAAGGAGGAGACATTGTCATTAGACTATTCCCTGCTGATTAGGGGCATCTAGTTTCTTGGAGGCAAGTTTGATCTTCACTGCCACCAAGATACCTAGTATCTTTCTTCTTCTTCTTCTTCTTCTTCTTCTTCTTCTTCTTCTTCTTCTTCTTCTTCTTCTTCTTCTTCTTCTTCCTTCTCCTCCTCCTCCTCCTCCTCCTCCTCCTTCTTCTTCTTCTTTTTTTTTTAAAGATTTATTTATTTATTATATGTAAGTACACTGTAGCTGTCTTCAGACACTCCAGAAGAGGGCGTCAGATCTTTTTACAGATGATTATGAGGCATCATGTGGTTGACTGGGATTTGAACTCCGGACATTTGGAAGAGCAGTCGGGTGCTCTTACCCACTGAGCCATCTCACCAGCCCCCCCCTTCTCCTTCTTCTTCTTCTTCTTCTTTGCACAAGACTTAATAAACCTCTACCAATAACCAACCAATGACCCACCACCTCTGGAGTCCTAGCATTTATACACCCTCTGAAAAGTACCCACAATTCCAAACAACACACCATCACAGAAACTATATGCCACTGACAAAAGTCACATCCCTGTACAAAGCAAATCATAGTCAGCTGCTGTAGACAGTCTGAAGCAGCCCCATATCTCACACCTGGGATTAAAATTAAAAATATTCTTCTAATGTTCCTGTGTTTTTTTTTTTTTTTTAAAATTCTCACTACACTAGAAAACAGAATCCTGATTTCCAAATTCAGGAACCAATGTAGAACACAGAAGAAACAGTTAAAATGTCTTTATTACCACTTTAGTTTTAAATGCTACTCTTAATGAGAGTAAATTATTTAAGTGACAGTTTCATTAAAAGGATGGTTAGTAAAGGACCTAAAACTTAGACTCTGTTGTGGTTGGCAATCTATGACAGTCATCAATTTTATGCTGAACCTTCAACATTCCCAGATCTACAACTTGAAGCCTTCTATAGGCATTAGTACGTGAAGATATCACAAAGAACTTTCCAAAGATACACCAAGGAGCTTTCAAAAGGAATTAGGAGCTTAGTAGGAAATGGAATTTGGGAGGAAAGCTTACAGGAACTGGACTTATTTCTCTGCTAAATGGAATAGCTAGCTAGCTATGTGCACGGACTGTACTTTTCAAGTAGCCAGTAGTGGGGTGTTAAAATAGCTCAGTAGGTACAGGGGCTTGCTGCCAAACTTGACAACCTAAGTTCAATCCTTGGGACCCACAAAGTAGAAAGAGAACCAACTCCTGCAAGTTGTCGTTGTGTATGTTGTGGCATGCCCTGCACCTAAAAAAAAAAAAAAAAAAATGTGATTTTTAAAATTAAAATCAAGCAGGCAACAATTTATCTGCTGTCAAACAGGAGAAAAATAAATGGAACTTTTCAGGAGATAAACACAGTTGGTTTGAAGGAAGGAGAGGGGCTCTCTTGGGGAGCCTGGGAATAGGTAAAATATAAAGAGGGATACTTAATGCATGTTTACATGCTAACTCTAGGGCAAGCAGGGCCAAGGCAACTCATCATCCCAAATTCTTAGCTCATTGATGGCCCAAATATTTGCTTCCTATAGAAAATGCTAATTAGCTGTGGACTCCAAGCTATCTCCTAAAGTCCTTAACTGCAATGTTGTGTTTATTCAACTCTGCAAGTGCTCACTCTAAGTGCTAATGTTCTTGGCTTAGAACCATGACTTGCATCATATTTTTCAGACATCTGCTGACTCTGTTCACAGTGATTGGGTCAATCCTTCTTAGCTGGGATCAGAACCTCCTCCTGGAGACAGCCACACCTGGCAGCCCTGAGGTCTGCAAATGTTGAGTCTGCGCGCCCATCCATTTAACTATGCTCCAAGCTAGCAGCTTTAAAGCATTGCTAGATTAAGAAGGAGGGAGGTGTAGTGTTCATTACTCCCTGAATCTCGGTTTCATCATCATAAAAAGAGGAGCATGTGTATCTTTGATTTCTAAGATTTCATTCAGAAATCTCTCCTGAGAATAGTGGGGGAAATCCCTTTCAAGAAGAGACCTTCAATCACCTTCCTCGGAAGGTGTACCACTTACACCTGAGACCTCCACACTTCTATCTTAACCATGCCTTGATTTTACTTAGTTCTGGTGTTTCTTTGTTGTTGTTGTTTTGTTTTTTTTCTTTTGTTTTTGTTGTTGGTTTTTTTAAAGACAGAATTTCACTGTGTAGCCCCGGCTGTCCTGGAACTTGCTCTGTAGACCAGGCTGGCCTTGAACTCAGAGATCCACCTGCTTCTACCTTCTGAGTGCTGGCACTGCCATCACCTTTACTTGGTTCTCTACCCATATTCACAACTCTCCATTTCAACAAGGCAGAGTCTTTCCATCACTTTTTCCATGGGGAATTGGATCTATGTTCAGACACTAAAGTATGAAGTTCAAAGATGATTTAAGTTTCCAAATTCAAAGCCACCCCATACAACACACACACACACACACATACACACACACACACACACACACACACACACACACACAATGGAGGACAGTTTCGCTGCTCCATTTGGAGCCATGTAAGAACTCCAGGTCAGGTTAAAAACTATTGTATGAAGTCAAGAACAAAATACAGGGTTTAATTAGACATCCATACTTATTTTGCCCTTCCTCCACCCTTGAACACAGCTAGAAACCCAGGGTCTCCTGAGAGACTGTCAGCACCCCAAGCTGCAAGGAAGCAGCTGTGGAGATAAAGCAGTGTCTTGACCTATCAGGGTTATCTTGATGAGTGAGTGGATGAGTAAGGAGGACCACAGCTCAGGCGTGTGCTTTCTATATTTTAGTTGTTGTGTTTTCCCATTTAGATCAGAGCCTATAGGTAATTCATCTTCAAGTAAGGTCTTCAGCAAGCAAAGCCTCCTGCACAGCAGCAATGATCTGCCAGGCCCAGGAATGCACTTTCTTAAGTCTAGCCAGCACTCTGTGGCCTTCAGTTAAACTAACAGGGCTGGTACAGGTGCTCTGGATTTGAAGGGTCTTTCCCCAGAATCGTAATTTTAAATTTTGCTTATAGTTCCTGTTCTCTCTAAGTCCCAAACTGACTTAATCAAGTTCTGTAGATCGCTGGAAGAGATAAAGGCTGCCTTCTGCTATAAGCAACAGTTATATAAGCAAACATTGTTTCTAAGTACTGAGAATTGTTCTATGGAAGAACTGATAACACAGTGCCTAGTTGTTTGGGTGTTTCTCCTTCCCTTACCCTCCCCACCCGCCCCTTTTTTGCAAGCTCTACATCCTACAAAGCATTGACACTCGAAGTTGATAGATCTAGATCTAAGAAGTTAGTGTTTTCCTTACTTTTAGGTATTTTCAGAGATAGAAATCGAGTTTCTTCTTTGAATCCCAAGCTTTCCCAGACTGCTTGCTTTCCTGACATTGGTAATATAATAATAATAATAATATTATAATAATAACAATAATACTTTGTTGTTTCTAATGTTAAGTTTCAGCCATCACAGCACCTGCTTAGCCACTGAAAGGAGAAGCCCTGCCCTGCAACTTTGCCAGGCCAAGAGTGGGATGAGATTGGCTAGGAGACTGATGAGCCTCTCAGGGTAACCATAGATGATGTGGGGATGATGTAGATGATGTGGGACTCTGCTGTTGGGAAGTGCGAGTTGCAGAGTGATCTTCAAAATGCTTGAGCCACCTCTTTCACTAAAGATGGGTGTTCTTTTGGGTTTCAGGTTTCTCAACCATAAAAAGGAGAATCTCTCCAACAAGCAGTTTAACCCCCCACCCTCTTTTGCAAGAAGATTTCATTCATACAGTGCTGTGAATGAATTTCTTACTGCCTTTTTTTTTTTTTTTTTTTTTGATAGTCATTTGGGGGTCATAAGGAAAGGGAAATGTGAGTGATGCGCGCACGCGCGCGTGTGTATATGTTCTGAAGCATTTCTCTAGTGGTGGAGTGAGAAGTGGTCAGAGGACCCCAGGACGAAGGAATCAAAGGGAAAGCACCATCCGCAGCCCATGGGTGCTGGCCTGCATTCCGCAGAGATGATTTCCTTGGAGTCGCGCAGCTGCTGTCCAACCCCGGCCCCTAGAGACCCCGGACGCTCTAGAAAAGCTACACTGAGCAAGTAGGCTAGCCCCGACTGCGCCGCACCCATTGTGGACCTTCCGCACCCTACTCCGCAGGTTGTTCACTCAAGTCCCTAGTGTTCTGCACGCGAGCGCGCTCCCTAGCCCTCGAGAGACCTAGACACTCGCGTCCTAGGCACCGGCGCCCTCCTGCCGGGAGCCCGGGGCAGGCAGCCGATAGCGCGGTCGGGGCCCGGCGGGGAGGGGTTAGAGGCAGAGGCGGAGCCAGCTGGAGCCGGTGTCAGGTTGCTCCGGTAACGGTGACGTACGCGCGTGGGCGGAGCCATCACGCAGGTTGCATATTTTAGGAAGTGAGGAGGAGGCACGGGCTCGAGCTGCGGCTAGGTCTGGGGCGCGGAGCCTCGGCGGGAGGAGGCGGACACGTGGCAGCGGCGGCAGCAGCGGCGGCAGCAGCGGCGGCCTCGGTCCGGGGCGCCGGCCGTCCTCCCTCTTTCCTCCCGCGGCAGCCCTAGTTCCCGCCTCTCGGCTCCCCCGGCTCCACTCTCCCGGCCGGGAACTGCTCTCTTCTCTTTCTAGTCTCCAGCCACAGGACCCGGCGCGGGGCCCGCAGCGCCGCCACCATGGGGAAGGGGGTGAGTGTCTGGCGAGCCCGGGCCCCGGGCGAGGGCGCGGGAGGAAGCGGCTTAGAGACCGGGCTCTCGGCAGTGGAGGGGCGGGTGCTGAGCGCGGGCAGCGGCCCGGGAGGAGGAGCACCCGGGGCGGCATCTCTGAGCCGGGCGCCTGCCCTGCCTGAGCCCTCTGGTCGCCTTTACCGCGCGCCTTGCGCTTCCTTTCTCCCTCCTCCCACCGTGCCCAGGGGAAGGAGCGCTCCTCCCCTTCCCCCGGGGAGCTCCGCCAGGGCCCCCTCGCGGTGGCGATCCTCGCCGCGGCCCGGCGCCGGCGAGGGCAGCCTCCGGGTCGAGACTCCCTTCTCCTGGAGGCGCTGGGGCTCGGCCAGCTCCCCGCAGAGGCGACCGCCCTCCCCCAAAGGAAAAAAACTGGCTTCCCCTTCGGCCGAACCAGCCCAGCGAAGCTGGTGCCAGAAAGGGTGTGACTTCACAGCCCAAAGATAGCCTTTAAGGTATACTTTTGAGAACTTTAAAATGGACCACTGTCCATAACAGGATGTGCCTTTGGTAACTGGTGTTATCGTCTTAACGGTGGGAAGGGGTACATGGTTTTATGTCGGAGCACAATTCTTAAAAGGGGCCAGGCTGACCCTCCAGGGCGGCAAGGTACTGTCAGTCTAACAAAGGACTGGAGACTGGGCAGTTGATGGTGTTAGAAAAGCCATGCGGGTTTCCTGCACTGCTGTCTCAACCCAAGAGCGGTTCCCGAAGAGAATGAGGGAGTCGGGCACGAACAACACTGGGTTCCCACCTCTGTTACTGCTATCCACCTCAGAAGAGTTACTTCCTGACCTCAAAGTAGCAGATAAAAGCTTACAAAAATAACCCTGAAAATATCAGTTCCTAGCTTGAAAAAGCGCCAGTCATGAGAATACAGGTGGGAGAGTCCACTCCACCCTCTTCAGGGCTGACCAAGCAGACAAGCTGTAGACAGACACTCTGCAGGTCCTAGGGCACCCGGCTGTATACTGAGATGGTGCCAGAGGGAAACAAGTACATGTTTTGGAGACTTGAAAGAGATGATTATATAAGACGTGGGCCAGGAAGAGAGAATAGAGACCCCCCGGCAGTGCCCAGTGTGGGCTGCTCAGCGAATGCAGCATCCTAGCAAAGAACTGATTCCCTCCTGGCCTCCACTTTTCCACAATGGAAACCGATCTATGTGTCACACCATCCTACATGCCATCCAAGCCGTTCCTATAAACCATTTATTCCTTAAAGCCCCATCTTTTATCTCCTATCCCTTCAAAAAGTATCTTTGTCATTTGGAGACCTTGAGCGGCTTTTAGGGAGTGCAAAGCCTAGGAAGGTGAAGCGACTTGTTCAAGGTCAAATGGTTGTTTAGTGACAACAGGTGCTGAACAACCTGTTGCTCTCAGCTTACACATAACATCTGCCTCTGAAGCATCATTTTGTGTGCAGAACTCTAAAGTTATCCTCCAGAAGAAATGGGGAAGGGGTATAATAATAAATAATCCAGGAGACAGTTAAGTCTGAGTTACGCCTTTAGGCCTAGGACATAGGCACTGAAGTGCTACAAATAGCAATTCACCTGAGAATTTAGTCAAGTTCAACCTAAGTGTTTCATGGACCCTAACAGATGTCTAGCGCACTTAGTGTTTGGAGTACTCTATAAATTGAATGTTAGGTTGCCTGCGTGCATTCGTGTATGAGTGCAAGTCTTTCTCTGTGACTTACAATGGCAAACTGGTCAGAGGAATATTTCATACTGAAATGTTGGGATTTTTCCACATGGGGATTAAAATGTGGGTGGAGCGATGACTAAAACCCTCTTGATAATTGGTTAACCAAGAAGCTTAAAGGCAGCTAATTTTTAAGGTCATTGTGATCTTCCCCCCCACACACACCCCACCCCTTTTCTCAAGTGCCATCTAGGGTCTAGGTGTGGGTGATAGTTCCAGATGTTTCTTCCTAGCTAGCAAAACTGGGGTCTTGAACATTTGGTAAGAAAAATGAAAGTCCGGCTTGCTGAATCATTCCTGGATAAAATAGAATTTTGTTCCTTTTTCCTTATTCAGTGTTTTTTGCCAGTGACTCGGCTTAAATCCTCATGAGGCCTACCACCCACAACTGTTTAGCTCACCAAAGGTGCACATCATAATTGTTTAGAAATGTAGGAGACTTGGTTTGTTTGTTTAAAGCTTATAAAAGGTGGAAGAAGGGAGAGTCTCTCTAGCCTTTCATTTCAGTCCTGGATTTGGTTTAATATTAACTTAGATGCTGAGAAAAGAAATCCTAGCTTATGGGTAGTGATTTAAAGACCAGGCAGGGAAAGAGGCTCCGGTGGAGGTGACACAAGGTACACATGTCAGCAGGAATCTTGGTTGTAGGGTAACATTATCAGCTGCCCTTTTGGAGCTAAACTCGAAAGTGTGACTAAATAGCCACTGGCTGCTATAAAGCTAGTACTTTAGACTCAAAACCCTGTGAGGCAGAGTCTTCCCAATGGAAAGTGGCCCAGCCTAGACAGGAACCAGTAAGGCGCTTACAGGACACACTGGGGCTGGTCCTGGAAATCCAGGAAAACATAAAAGAAGCTGTGAGGTTGTTTCCACCTTGTAAGATTGAAACAGTTCCCTGCCTGGAAGGTTATCAGCACACACACACACACACCCACCCCCTACTATAAAGCTGTGTGTTCTTGGCCGCTGGCAGTTTGTTAATTTGTAGTGTTCTCTGCTGGCAAGTTTGTAACAGTGGTGACTCACCTTGGGGTGGAAGAGTAAGAATCGGGGAGGCTGCTCTTTATAAACCCAAGATGATAGAAAACACCCCCCACCCCACCCAAAAAAAGCTCTATAGAGGTCTAGTAGGGTGTTTATCCAGCTGAGGGCTAAAACTTAGAATCGCATTTAAGAATAAAGAGCAGGCCCCGTGTTAAAGCAGAGACTTGGCACTCGCACTGATCCATCCCTGAGCTCTTCAAACCCAGCGCCTGAGGATTACTTAGCAACAAGTGCACGGAGAAGTGACTTTCTCTTTTAGGAGTACCTCAATAATGAGAGGGAACCATTAACTAAACAGCCCTGAAGGACTCTATGAAGAACTAAGTTAAAGTTTTGCTTCATTTGAAGACAAGCAGGTATTTTGAAAAAGCACAGCCTGGGAGCTCTGGTTTCTGGTCTGGCCAGATGTATAGTCCTCGCCCCGAGATCAAGTGGAGTCATCTGTGTGCTGTGTGGAATGAGTGCTGTACCAGTGTGCCCAGGCTTACTAAGTCAGCGGGGCTGGGGGACACAGACCTGCTTAAACGGCTGCTCTTCAGGCCCAGGCCCTTTTAAAGCTGTGGGACAGTTATCTTTCCCCTGAGAAATATTAACAATAGGGGAAAAAAAAAATGAGAAATCCTGTTAGCTGCTCCTCAAAAGGAAGTATTTATTGACATGACTGGGCACTGTGTCACTGTCCCACAAGCAGATCCAATCAGCAGCATCTTAGACTTTCTGTCAACATCCACGTTTCAAGTGAAGACTTTCACCATGATCAGTGGTCATTTTTAATTTCTTAAAAGTGCCATAGGGAAAAAACGGCAGTTTCTCAGCTAGAACACTGGTGCCCGGAGGCCCCCTGCCAGCCAACAGGCCTGAAGAAGAAATCCGAGTGTCAGATCAGATGGGCTCCCAGTAATCAGAGTGGCTGGGTTTGCATAACAAAGCACTGGGCAGACTTTCACCAGCCCTGTCTAATTCTAGATTACTCTGAGACTATGGCTAATGGGTACTCTGTGAAGTAAAGGGAAGGTTACAATGCAACAAGCTTTAAACACTTCTTGTTCCTATGTATATTTGGGGTGGGGACTAACGAGGGTCTGAACCTTCTCACATTGCCTTGAATTGAGAGTATGAGAGGAAGTGTGTTCTTTGGCTGGAGTCAGAGAGTGTTCTCTGCATATGACTCACCTCATTAGCTGTGCCGAAATCTGGTGTCAGGAATCCATGAGACGTTCTTAACATGTATTTGTTGGGAGTTGGGATAACAGGTTCTGTGAATTAGAAAAGAGGAAAACACACACACACACACACACACACACACACACACTCTTTCACCCTGATTTGGTTTCATTTGGGTCCTGAGCCAAAGGGATTTTTTTTTTAAATCCAATAGACCTCATTCTTTCGTTGCTTTGTGACTTTACAATGAAATGCATCTGGGCACTGTCTCTTAGCAGGTTTTACTCAAACCTCACTTAGTAACAGAAATCACATATTCTCTGCTGGTGATTTGAAAGGTTGATTGATGGTGGCTCAGGCTTATCTTTGGAGCCTTCATTATTTGGGACTAGTAATCACTGTAACGGTTTGTCATCCGTGGGCCCTGGTGTTTATCTTTCCAGTCTGTTATCCTGGTGTTATTCAGAGCCTTGGGGCAGTTGGGGTGCACAACCTGTCTGTCTGCATGCTCTCTGTCCATGGCACCAAGCTGTGTTTCTGTAGGCCTTCAGCACCTTTGCCCTCTTCAACCCAGCAGCCCATTTGCTTCCTAGGCTCCAAACCACCTATCAAAGAGTGATCTGGACTTCCTGGAAACTGACAGCCCCTCTGCAGTGCTGGTTCCAGTTTTTAAGCTATTCTCTCTCAAACCAGAGTGATGAGGCAAAAAGGGAGGGCTATAGGGGAGAGCAGGTGGAGAGTGTTAAGGCATGAGCAGAACGTTTTGATTCATTCAGGTCTCTTGGAGAGATCAAATGTCCCATGGGGCTGGTGCTTTTTAGTAAGTAGAAGAAAAAAAATACATTTTAAGAGGAAGAAAATCTAAAATATAGTGATTCTTCACATACCATTTTTATTTTTTCCAAATAAATACATTCTGTGGCCAAAAGGGTGGACTGGCAGGGTTGTTTAAGAATTCACCAGGGAGGCAGGTTAGATGATGTTCCCATGGGATGAGGGAACCCAGTGGCTGATCTCGGCCCTGTAACTGATGGATACAGCCCAAGTTTAGGGACTGAACTGGGTTCACAAAGGACCCAGTGCTCTGGCTTCGTAGGAGTACATTTCCAGCATGCATGTCTTCAGGAGTGGGGGGAGGGACCTGTGGCATGGTATGGGGTTGGGGTGTCCCTTGGTTACTTCCTCTGCAGAGAATTGCTATTCCAAAAGTGTCACTGAGGACTGGAGAACAGCTAAAGGACTATGACCATTTATCCATTGTCTTCCATTTGCCAATTCCCACCTAGCACAGGCTTGGTACATCCCTTAGGTCCCCAGCTAGAAAAGATGAACCTACAGGAAGCCATTGAGGCTGAAGATCAGTTGGAAATGTAGCAAACTAGGCCAGATTGATACTTTCTTTAACCTGTTTCTGAAAGTTACCTCTATAGGAAGCAAGGAATGGCAATGATGTGTGTAGTGACTGGGTTATCACGGTGACCTTTGTGTAGCACTGTGCAGAGGACCTTTTCAGACAGAGCTGAGTTTGAGGTTTTGATATGAGAACCAGGAAAATTGGGGGATATTCCCCCACTTTATACTAACAGTTGGCCAAAACTAGGCAGAGCCTTCTGTAGCTGAATCAGGCTGTGTCTGACTTCCCTGCCAAATTGTAGTTTGCCAAATTGAGTTTGAAGGTGCCATCTCCACAGCCCTCTTGGCCAGCTGTGAATCAGCAACATTTGGAGCAGTTACTTTGCCATGTTGGTAGCCTCTCTTGCTAGTCAAAAGCCTTTGTTCTCAGTTCTGGAAACAATGTGGGGGTTGCTTTGTTTTGTTAGGTGTTCTGTTTTCAGATTTTACTAACCAAACTATCAGAATGTGTTAGGTAAGTTAATAGTTGTGACAAAGCAGGTGTCTAAGGCTGACTGTTCAAGGACATGTAGCTGGCAAGTGACAGTGCTAGGGTAATGACATGGGTCAGAATTAGAAAGCACCATCCACTGACCTCGCTAATGGGAGTGGGCATCTTAGACTTCCAAGTACCCTTTGGGCAAATCAGAGGGGATTTCAGAAGTCTGGAAGGGCCTCCTGAGTTCTCTGGCTGTAGAACCAGAGGTGTTGCTGGTGAATGGAAGCCTTAGAAGGCACCCCTAGGTGCTAGTGGGTGCTCTGGAGGGCACAGCAGAGGCGGTGCTGATGCCTGTGTAGGCATCAAGTGGCAGTCTACTGGGGAGGTAGGTCCTTATTTAAATCTCACTGCAGAGTGCATGTGTGTATATGTGTGTGTGTGTGCTCGTGCCACTGTATGAAAGGGTGTATGACTATGAGTGTATTTGTGTGAAAGTGTGAGAAATTGTGTGTGTGAATGTGTGATAGTTTGTCTGTGAGTGTGTATGAGAGTGTGTATGTGTGAGAAAGGTGTAAGTTGTGTGTGTGAACTATGTGGGTGTATGATCCTCATCGTTATTGTAATTATTGGTAAATTTGCAGTTGTCTTCTACCTTCCCCAAACACATTTCCTCCTGTAAGTGATGAATTAACTGAAGAAGAGGAAGGAACATTTTCCACTCTAAAAGGTCATGGGGATTTCTTGTTCCCTTATTGTGAGGGCCAACATAAAGTCTTGTCACATATCTATTTTGTCCTTTGTTCTTCCTGTCCAGGGTTTTCTCCTTCCATCTCCGACGTGTCCAAAGCGCACAGTAGCTTTAGGAATCTCTGGGAAGGTGGAATCTAGAGGACACAGGTTCAAATAATGACACACCCAGCCTTGAAGTGTCACATGGAGTAAATAATGCCTTGCTATAACTTCCTAGTTCTTAAATTAGAATGGAAAAGATTAATAACCTAGCTTACTCCCCTTCAACCAACTGCCCTTTTGAGGATGGCACAGCCTGTTGAATGCCCCTTCCAGATAAGCTCAGAGACACTCAAAGGGAGCCGCTGGAGTTAGTCACTCTTGCTGTGTGGTGCTGAGTGAAGAAGCAATCTCATTTTTCTAATTAAGAAAGGAGAAGTTCCATGCCTGGTGCCCAAACAAGCGGGGAGGTTAGCGGAGCCCAGGAGGGAACACCCGCACCACTCCCTGCTGTGACCTTTGTTTTTAAAAGAAATAAGGAAAATGTTGTCTTACCCCACACCACAAACGCATACTTTTTCAGCTTTGAAATTACAGTTCTTAGTGCCCATAGGAACCTAAGGATCTCTTGACCCACACCAGGAAGAATTAACATTAAATTATTGTTTTACTTGTGGGCAAGAACTGATCGGATAAGCTTATGCCTAGTTCTTTTAAACAAAAATTGCCTACTGGAAAAAATAAGATTTTGAAGAAGTGATTTTACATGTTAATACTTTCCATGTCCCTTTTACAGCTGTCCCCATTTAAAAGTGCCTTAAATAGCATGAATTTATAAAGGAGTTTGGCTATTAGAAAATGTAGATTCCTCAACTTTACTCTCTATAGCTGTGAAGGTACAGGCAACACACTGCCTTTGTGATGGCTGATAAACGTTGGACGGTATCCAGGGAGGGCTGGCTGTGCCAATGTCTCTTCTCCCTCTTGCAGTGGAAAATGTGAGAAGTCTAAGAATAACCAAAGTACGCAGACGGTGAGGCTGGGGGTTCTAACACTGCTCCTCATGGAAGCGTATTTCCGTGAAATGGGACTTGCTTAAAACTGTTTTGGGTGTATTTAAAAAGTCTGTTTAAGCTGGGCATGGTGGTGCATGCCTTTGATCTCAGCACTCGGGAGGCAGGGGCCAGACTGGTCTACAAAAGGAGTCCAGGACAATCAGGGCCTGTTACACAGAGAAATCCTGTCTTGGAAAAAAAAAAAAAAAATCAGTTTAATCTGGCCACATATGTAAAGGCAGCTATGGAATGACTTTACCGTCAGATATGCAGAGAAATGCGCTCCATCCTAACTCCAGCACACAGCTCCACTCAGAGAGGCCCTTGGAGCTGTGCTGACTCCATAGCAGAGAGAGAATGTTAGGAATGTTGACTGTCCTCCACTCTGCCCAACTCCTCTCTGCAGATAAGATGAAGATTCAAGTGCCCTGCTTTCAAGGAAGAAGTCATTTGTCAAGTCACATGGTGTTGAATAATGTCACAAATACCTACTTCTCCAACACCCACTAATCTGAGCAGGCTTTCTCTTTGGAGCCTTCCAAAGTCAAGTGAAGGCTGTATTTTATTTGCTACTTACTAACTATAAGTGACGCTTTGGGGTTTTATCTTCATTTGGGACAACAAAACCCAATGTAGATGGGAGAGTTCCCGGATATAGCTTGACTAGCTTTAACGCACCACTTAAAGTTAGGAAATAGACCCACAAAATAATAGCAACAGCATTACCAAGCATTCATTGTAAGGCAGCCTCTCCCACCCCAGCCCCTCCCCAGGAGGTGGCCTGCAGGCCCTCTCCACTGCCTGGCTTTAGAGTACCAAGTTCTGGTTTCATATAGACCGGCCAAGCACTCTAACAGGGTGAGAGAGTGGAACAATCTAAATTTAAACTATAGAATCAACATTTTCTCTAGAACTCCCTCCAGTCTGGAGAGGCGTAGGTGGATCCTGTGAATTACGCGATAACGCACACGCGCTCTCTGCATCCTGCTTGTGTCAAAACATTTCCAGGACCTTTCATTTGGGGAGATCTTATTTTAGGTTACAGAATGGGGTGGAGACTCCCTTTCTTTCATTTTCTTTTCTTCTTTTTTGTTTTTGTAACGTATTTAAAAATTTTTAGGGACTTTTAGATGTTTTGTTTCTCTCTGAAAAAAATGAAATATGGTCAATATCTTTATGTGAACATTAATGGTGTTTAAACTGTGCATAATGACTTCGCAGCGAAAAGAATTTAATCATCATGTCAGAGTGACTGGCACTTAGATGTATCATTAAATCCTCAGGAATTCTGACTGTGTTGTCTGTCCTTATCATGTTGTAGAAAGGGAAATTGGTCCTTAGGGAGTTGGTGACTTCTCTCAGACTTTAACTGGTGGCTAGTAGGGCCCAGGACTTCAGTGTCTGTCTGATTGACAGTGCAAACTTAGACACTGGACTGGCCTCAAGATTACTAATGGAAACATGGTTTCATTCCTTCAGTAGGCAAGGCAGAAGACTGCAAAGTAGGGATTTTAACATTATAGCCACTGTTCACTCCAAATGGGGGTTGCCCTAGCAAGGCTGTTTGAAGCTTGTTACAACTTCCCCATTGTTCTGTATAACCCAGGGTGGACACAAGATGTCTTTAGTGGCAGTAATCCACCATAGATGACTTTGTTTAGGTGCCTCCCAGTATAAGCCCCTAGGCTAGGTTGTGTTGTGCTGAATATTAACCCTGTGACTGTTCCAAACCACTGTGTCCCTGTAGCTTCCATTCCTACACACACACACACACACACACACACACACACTGCACAACCTTGAGTTCCCTCTCAGGTGCTACACAGAGCTCACACCCTCTCTCCCTTCTCCTCCTCCCGTCTGTAGGTTGGACGAGACAAGTATGAGCCTGCTGCTGTATCGGAGCATGGTGACAAAAAGGGCAAAAAGGCCAAGAAGGAAAGGGATATGGATGAGCTCAAGAAGGAAGTGTCTATGGTGAGTGCTGGAAGGAAAACTGGCTGTGTGGGTTTTCCTAAAAATTAATTGCACCTGAGCCCTGTGGGTTTATGTTTCTGCACCAGCCTAGGGCAGAGGACTGACAGGGTTGGTGCTGAAGAGTCTCCATTCTAGAAGCTATTAAAGGATTAAGCAAGATCTCTCTCCCCTCCATAAACAGTGGAAGTGTTCTTGGTACCACAGTCTTTGCTTTCTTTAAGCTAAGGAGGCTTCTGTGACTTATCCCATCTATAGCCACCTGGACAGATGAGGTCCCCATCTAGATAAGTGGTTCTTTCACGGGGTTGCAGATCAGATATTTATTTACAGTATGATTCATAATAACAAAATTACAGTCGTGAAGTAGCAGTGAAAAAAACATCACGGCTGGGGAATGCCACAACGTGAAGAACTGAATTAAAGGGTCACAGCATTAGGAAGGTTGAGAGCCGCAGTCCTAGACATCCAAGAGGCATTGGGTTTCTCTGACTCAGTTCAGCAAATGTCACCCAACATTGGAAGCATTGGAGAGGAAGGAAGCTCTCTCAGGAGACAGTCGTGAGGGTGATGCTTAGCCTAGGCAGTTGTGGGAAGAAAGTTTCAATAGGGGTGAATAGTGAGGGTGCTTTTTTCCTTTTGATTTTAGGGTGTATAATTCTTTTTTTTTTTTTTTTTAATTTTCTGTTTTCCCTTAGGACGACCATAAACTCAGCCTGGATGAACTCCATCGTAAATACGGAACAGACTTGAGCCGAGTAGGTACCCGTTTGACGCCTGCCATAGCAAATCATAGTTTTCCCTGTGGTATTGTGTTCCACCTTAGGTCTGACCTTACTAGGAGGATTGTACTACCAGCCGCCATTGGCTGTATGACATGCACAGAACTTGGGCTTGTATGTGGCCATTTCTTCCCTGAAACCTTGTTGGAGTGGACATTAGTTTCCCTGTGTTCCAGAGCGCCCGGTTTTGAAGGTGGTTCCAAAGCCAGGCTCCTTCACTTTATTTGTCTACATCTGTAAAACTTGAGAGACATCGAGCAGCTGCTAGTTGGGTTTTTAGCAGTTAGTGTCTTTGTACTTTTCTCAGCCTAGTGTGTCAGAACTTCTCTCACCCTGAGGTACAACTTATGTACAAGTCTCAAAACACACCTTCCCTCCACAATGTGTTTTGTATCTTTAAGTTTTCTACCACTGCTATGAAAAGTTGTCTGAGAAAAGATGGTATTTGCTGTCACAGTCACGATCGGTACAGTGACTTAGATGGATGTTACTGTTTTAGTGAACAGTCTGAGGCCTTGGGAACTACTGCCCCTGTGCTGAGAGAGGGCCTCGGCTCTGCTCAGTCAGACCCTCTGCTCGCTGTGGGCAAGCCAACTTCTCGAAGCATTTCACCTATTTATTGTTTTTATTAGATTCTTATGTCTGTGGGCGATCCAGGACCCCGAGTCAGTCAACTCAGACACTGCGGTCCCTTTACTTTGTAAACTGGGTTTAGTAGCCTGTAAGAGATGGTCATTACATGAAGCAGGCTCCAACCCAGTGCTTGGGGTGTGGATGGGGCTCAGATGTTAGGTCGTTGTTTTATTGAGCTAGCAGTGGGTGCCGCAGCAGGCGTGTGACACAGATGAGGATGCTGAATAATTCACTGGTTTTTCTCTCCTGCTGTTTCTTCTTTCCTCGCACTGAATAGGTAGCACCAGAGTTAAAAATAACAGACATCACGTCCATAGAAGCACACTTTAGACAGACGTGTGTTCTGTCTCTTTAAGCTGATATTTTAGTAGTACCAAGAGTAATCCTGTTTTCTCCTCTTAATGTGAGTCTTGTGTCTGCCACTGAGACAGTTTTGAAGGCCCATTAGACCATGCAGACGGCTATGCAGTGGCCTTTCCAGTGAGCACCGTTAAACTGACAGGTTTCCCAGGAGTTAGCTGAAGTATGTGTGTGGGTGAGCCCTTCACCGCCGGGCCCAGTGTTTTCATTACCATTGTGAGAATGAAGTTCTCTGTACTTACAACTTGGCTGTTAACTCAGTAAGACTTAGATTCCTGCAGAAAGATTTCCCTGCTCTCTTGTTTTTTTAGACTTCCCCCTCCCCCTCATAGAATCAACGTACAGAAAAACTCTCAGAGCTCCTGACTTGCAAAACCGAACCAGTTAGTTAAAACCGAGATCTTTTCCGTATAAAAATTGGCCTGATCCAGATTTTCCGCAGTTCCTTTTAAGGGGAGTTTTAGATGAGGTCTTAGGGTATCACGGGCTCCTAGGGGATGAGGTTTGTTTGACCTTTGAGGTTCCCTGCTTATTTTGGGGGGAGTTAACCAGGCTTCACTTGGCTCTGCAGCCAAGAGCCTGTTTCTTCCATGGATTTCTTGTTGTTGGAAGAGCGCGATGGCTTATAAATGCCAGTGTGCTCTGTCTGATGTACGCCTCTCTCTCTACTCCTCAGGGATTAACACCTGCAAGGGCCGCTGAAATCCTGGCCCGGGATGGCCCCAACGCCCTCACACCCCCTCCCACTACTCCCGAATGGGTCAAATTCTGCCGGCAGCTATTTGGAGGCTTTTCCATGTTACTGTGGATTGGGGCCATTCTTTGTTTCTTGGCTTACGGCATCCGAAGTGCTACAGAAGAGGAACCGCCAAACGATGATGTGAGTTTTGTGTGGCTACGGTAGCGCTGTCGCCTCCTAGACCATCTGGTCGTCCCTGCTCAAGTTTGTCCCTTCCTCTCCCACCCTGGGTCATTCTGCAGGCCTGAGGGTGCCTGCAGCTCTGCTGAAGTCTGCCTGGCTCTGCCTCCCACTGATGGCACAGCTCAACTCTGCACTTAGGCATACTGGACTTGCCTAGAAAAGTCTGTCCTTTAGAAGTTCTTGGAAAGATACTGTTTTCATGAAGCAGGAAAAATAGACTCACCTAGGATATTTGAAAAGGCTCATTAAGTTAGTGGCCAGGGATCTGTAACTCCCTCTGTTTCTGAGCCTCCTGCCCACAGGCTTTAGAAGGATAAATGTGAAGACACAAGCTCCCTATTTCTGAAGCTGTGACCCCCTCCAGATGTGTTTTTCTATTCAGTCTGACTACCTTGACTATTCCCTCTGGGGCCTAACTTGTCTGTTTACTTCTAGCTGTACCTCGGGGTGGTGCTGTCTGCTGTCGTCATCATAACTGGCTGTTTCTCCTATTATCAAGAAGCAAAAAGCTCCAAGATCATGGAATCCTTCAAAAACATGGTCCCTCAGGTACCCACTGCTTCATCCTTCCCTTTTCAGAGATTGACAGCTCTCACAATATAAGTTAGTGTGACATTAAGATAGTTCAAGTATCGGGCTGGTGAGATGGCTCAGTGGGTAAGAGCACCCAACTGTTCTTCCGAAGGTCCGGAGTTCAAATCCCAGCAACCACATGCTGGCTCACAACCATCTATAACAAGATCTGATGCCCTCTTCTGGAGTGTCTAAAGACAACTACAGTGTACTTACATAAAATAAATAAATAAATCTTTAAAAAAAAAAAAAAAAAGATAGTCCAAGTATCAAGTGATGTTGTCTAAGCGAGAGCAAGGGCAGTGTCTAGTGAGAACAGCTCTAGGTTGACCGCTGAGCTGCAGTGTTTTTATATAAACATGAGCGATATCTTTGCTGTAGACCCAGGTAACTTGGGATAAGTGCATTTATAACTTGTTTTTTTAATTTTTGAGCTTTACCCTTGCTTTGTTGGGCTCCCTCTAATGGTGTCAACTGTCTTCCCTTCTGAAGCAAGCCCTTGTGATTCGAAACGGAGAGAAAATGAGCATCAATGCAGAGGATGTCGTCGTTGGGGATCTGGTGGAGGTGAAAGGGGGAGACCGGATCCCTGCTGATCTCAGAATCATATCTGCAAATGGCTGCAAGGTAGGTGAATCTGGAGACCTCTCTTGGCTAGCTCGGCTCAGTAGACCTGGGCACAGTGGCCCACGGTGAGACTGGGGAATCACCTGATGCTCTTTTCCTCACATACAGGTGGATAACTCCTCACTCACTGGTGAATCAGAACCCCAGACTCGGTCCCCGGATTTCACAAACGAGAACCCCTTGGAGACGAGGAACATTGCCTTCTTCTCAACCAACTGTGTGGAAGGTGGGCTATTTGAGGCTCTCTTTGGCATGTCTGAGTATTATTGTGGGTGTTAACAGAAGGAGGGAGAGGGGGCGGGGCACAGTTCCTCATTTTGTTGGCTCTGTTCTGACAGCATTCCTCAGCACAGAACAGAGAGGCTTCCCCTGCTGCCAGGAAAGCCCAGGAAGTGTTTCTTTCATCCACACGGTTGTCTGTGCTGATAGCAATAGGCCAGTATGACTTCTCTCCTGGCAGTGTGTACCAATGCTGTCACCAGACTCTGCTTTAAAACAGATAGCAAGTTACCCAGAAAGCTGGTTCTGTTTAAATAAAGGACAGGAATCTGCATGTGTGTGTTCTCTGAAACCAAGCACATTCTCTGGCCTTTGGCTGACAAGGTCCCCACACCCCTTCTCTCAAGGAACCGCACGTGGCATTGTCGTGTACACTGGGGACCGCACCGTGATGGGCAGAATTGCTACGCTTGCCTCTGGGCTGGAAGGCGGCCAGACCCCCATTGCTGAAGAGATTGAGCATTTCATCCACCTCATCACGGGTGTGGCCGTGTTCCTGGGGGTGTCTTTCTTCATCCTCTCTCTGATCCTTGAGTACACCTGGCTCGAGGCTGTCATCTTCCTCATTGGTATCATCGTAGCCAACGTGCCAGAAGGTCTGCTGGCCACTGTCACGGTAAGATGCCCGGGGACAGCAGCAATTGTCATCGCTCAGATCAGCTTGTGTGGGTGCAGGGCTCAGCCATGAGGGAGCTTACAGGGAGCTGCCAACGTCTATATTTATGTCTGTGCAGTCTTTGGTTCCATGTCACATGGTAAACTTTGACAGAGAAAACCTTAGCACAGGTTTATCAGAAACCCCAAAGCATATCATGTTTTTAAGTTATCATGTAACCCAGCTGAGGGCAGTGGAGGAATATAGTAACTTGGAGGTCAGTATGGAGGATAGACTTGATAAATTCTGTTTGTTTTTTTTTGTTGTTGTTGTTGTTTTTAACATTGTTTATTGGAGATGGGAAGAAGTGCCATCTTCATGACATCATGACTTGGGGAGAAGGTTGGAGGGATTGAATTCTAAACAGATTTCTTCTGTATTAAGATGTGGTGGAGTTTGTGTAGCACTCCAGCCTGGATGAGTGATGTCCCTTTCTTGCCTGCTCTGTCTGCAGGTCTGTCTGACGCTCACTGCCAAGCGCATGGCGCGGAAGAACTGCCTGGTGAAGAACTTGGAAGCTGTGGAGACCTTGGGGTCCACGTCTACCATCTGCTCAGATAAGACAGGGACTCTGACTCAGAACCGGATGACAGTGGCCCACATGTGGTTTGACAATCAGATCCATGAAGCTGACACCACGGAGAATCAGAGTGGTAAGGCTGGAGCCCACCTTAACGCCGAAGCACCTGTTCACCTTGGCCTATTTATTTTGTGCATATGTGGGCACAAGCATGCCATTGCATACACGTGGAGGTCAGAGGTCCCCTGCTGTGTAGGTTCCAGATCATCAGGCTAGCCTTCACTCTCTGAGCCTCCTGTCTGCCCTACTTGCTTGTTTTAAGCCCATGACACTGTTTTGGTTTTTGGTTTAATATTTATTGTTGGATGGAGAGAGAGGGAGAAAGGAGACCAATGAATCTACCCTATGCACATGATTAAGAACCACTAGAAGCTAATGTCTTTAATTAGGAAGTGGGATGTATCAGTTCAGATTTTTATGAGACTTTAATAAAACTGGTAATGTGGTACCATCTACATAGTGAGCAAGTCTTGGGCTGGAGAGATGGTTCAGCAGTTAAGAATGCTTGTTGATCTTATAGAGGACCTGGGTTTGGTTCCTGGAACCTGTGTCAGGCTGCTCATAAGTGCCTATAACTCCAGTCACTGGGGAATTGATGCCTTCTTGCCTCTCTGAGAACCAGCATGCATATGACACACATAAATTCATGCGAGTATTCAGACACACACACACAGAGAGAGAATACATACGTAAAAATCATGTTTTCTTGCTTCCTTCCATCAGGTGTCTCCTTTGACAAGACGTCAGCCACCTGGTTCGCTCTGTCCAGAATTGCTGGTCTCTGTAACAGGGCAGTGTTTCAGGCTAACCAAGAAAACCTGCCTATTCTTAAGGTATGCCTCTGAGGAGTGCTCTGGCCTGTTTGGTTGTTTGGGGGTGGGGGTGGGGATAAGGGTGTGGTTAGCACATAAGAACACCACCTTGCTTTCCAAACAGCACCTTGCCTTTGTATGTAGAAAAACAGCTTCATTGCAGAATGCTTGAGGTCTTTTGTGGGAACCCTCGCTCCTTATAGCAAAGATTGTGTTGTCTAGAGCTCCAAGTGCTCTCAGTGACCACAGTCCATACTGATGGGGAAAACGAGAACAGAAAGTGAAAATCGGACCTGAGAAAGTCTTTCTTGGTGAAAAGCCTCAGTAGACCAGGTTACCCCTGCCCCTCAGACAGCACCTAACCAAGGGGACAGTGAGACTGCCCTACTGATTCTAATTGTGTTTGCATGTTCAGATACACTAGATTCCAGTAAATCCCTTAAGCCATTTATGTTCTTAAAATAGCTTAGCTATTTCCCTTATCTTACCCACTCTTAACTTGCTTACTAATGATGCAAAAATAAGATTAGGGCACAATCCCAGCCTCTCTGGAATACTCACACACAGTTTAGCATGGCTGGGACTTTACTGTTGCTCAGGTGCCTCTGGAGTCCCACAAAACCCGCAAGTTAGAGATGTCCAGTTGCTGCGTGAGGCTCCAGACCCCATCTGTCCTCTGTGACGCTGCTTGCCTGTGGGAGTTCTCTGTATAAACTCAGTCGCCAAAGCGAGTATGGCTCAGACGTAACTGAGGCGGCTCGTGAGGCTGGGCTTAGTTATTCTTTGAAGACAGTTTGCCTGGCGTTGGTTTAAGAATGATGCTTATCTTGCTTATCTTGGGAGTCACACTAAAGGTGGCTGCTTCGTGTTTTGCCTTACCTCAGAGTGAGACATTTTCTATCTTTCTTGATTTAAAAAAAAAAAAAAAAAAAAATGAAGATTATCGAGATGTTTGAAGTATTTGGGTAGCTAAGCTGTGAAAATAATAGCTTTACTACCCCTCCCTGGCAAGATTTCTGCAAGTCATTTTATTCTGCTCCATACTTGGATTTTCTTTCCTTCCTTCCTTCCTTCTTTCCTTCCTTCTCAAATGCTCATCACCACCACCACCCTTACACGGGGCTGCTATCCTTGTGAGAATTCACTTGCTCACCTGTGTGCCCAGGCTTGCATGTCAGAGCTCGCACATATTCACCTGTATCAAAGTTGTTTACAGGAGAAATGCTTAGTAGGTCAAAACAGCTATGTGGCCATGTGAGTAAGTAGATCATAGAAAACATAGGTACGTGTCCCCAAACAAAGACAGTGACTAAAATATCAGCTGATTATGCTACTGCCAGAGCTGGTAACAGCTTCCAGCTCACAACCTTCAGGTGATTTTGCACAACTGAGTTAGGTTTAGAGCATGGAGCCCTTTGCTTTACCCTTGATAGTTTGCGCCCGGCTCTGAACCCTAAGCCATTTCACTTTAAAGGCTGGGCCAGTGAGTGATACTAGAAATCTTTGCTCCTTTTGGTTTGGTTTGGTTTTTTTCCCCAGACTTATAACCAGAAGTGCTCAGTTGTGAATAGTGTTGAACGTGGGGCTTTTTAGCAGCCCGGGGAAAGGTTAAGCTAGACTGCGGTAGGTAGGGAGGTGTGTTGGTGGTGCCTCCAGGAACCCTTTCCCCTGAAGCTGGCGTGGATGCAGAAGGAGGTTAGGCTCGAGCCTGGGGCACTGTGAACAGCCTGGTCCGGGTCACTTCTCACCTGTTTTCTCTGCCACTGACAAGATTGGAGTACATCCAGAGTTTTCTGCTTCCCGGGGGTGCCTTGTGAATCAGCCTTTCCAGGTCACTAACAGCTGATGTCTCTGTTCCCAGCGGGCAGTAGCGGGAGATGCCTCTGAGTCGGCGCTCTTAAAGTGCATTGAAGTCTGCTGTGGCTCCGTGATGGAGATGAGGGAGAAATACAGCAAGATAGTGGAGATCCCCTTCAACTCCACCAACAAGTACCAGGTATGCCGGTCAGGGACGCTCATGCAGCACGAGGGGGTGCTAGAGACATGAGCGAGAGGAAGAGACATTCCAAACTCAGGTTCCACAAGGTCTGACTTTAAATTTGGGAGTTTCCTTTTTATTTGAATATCAGTAGGAGAAATGAAACCTCTCTAAGAATGTTGTTGGGGACCTTGAAGTTGGGGGGGGGGGCTGGAAGGGGAGTGAGATTGCGTGTTCACAAGTGTTGACCAGCCTCTTGCTTGTCTAAGAGTTCATGATTGTTTCTGTGAGCATGCACATGTAAGATGTGTGTTCACACATGAACTTAGGCATGCAGTAAGTGCTTTTTCCTTCTGTAGCATTCAACATGTATCATGAGGTATTTAGAGGTCCTGAAAGGAGATCTTACTTGCTTTATAGTAAATGGTAACTAGTTAGGAAAGCCTACCTTTTCTCCCTGAATTGCCGCATGCAGCCACCTGATGTTTCCTTCTGAATAATCTTCACAGTTGTCCATTCACAAGAACCCAAATACATCTGAGCCTAAACACCTACTAGTGATGAAGGGTGCCCCAGAAAGGATCCTGGACCGCTGCAGCTCCATCCTCCTCCACGGCAAGGAGCAGCCACTGGACGAAGAACTGAAAGACGCTTTTCAGAATGCCTACCTAGAGCTGGGGGGCCTTGGAGAGCGTGTGCTAGGTAGGCGTGGCTCCTGAGCACAGCTTTGTCAGACAGCCACAGCAATTTCTGTGTCCTCTGGATGGTCCTCTTCATTTTTAGGGGAGCTACCCTGCTTATTTGATATGCCTTATGTTGTTTAAAGCAATCGTTGGTGGAGAAATAACGATCATTTTAGCAGACAGTCTTGATGGTTTACTGACCTGTGGCTTCATGATATCAGTTCTGTATAGCAAGAGGTCAGGGTGGCAGTTTATTATCTAACCTCATTGTTAGGGCCGTGGCCTGTAAGCTTAGCTAGAACCTGCTAGTGTTTGGTGTGCTTAAGTAATACCTGGGATGACGAGTCTTGTCCGTGGGAAGTGACCACTCTACTTATAGAACCAGCAGCAAACCAGAAAGCCAGGCTGCTGACTGCCATAGCCTAGCAACTGCTGAGGTTTGGCTCAGAAGTTTATTTTGCCCTCTTTCCAGTTTATTTGTGCAAATGGCACTAAAAATATTTTTTATATTGATAGACACAAATCCGTTATTTGATTATTCCTGGTGATATCATTGAGAACCAATCACTTGGTCTAGTTCTCTGAGTCAGACACCTTTTCCTGCAAAACTCACCCACAGGCAGTGTCTCTCCCACGTGTCTGCCCAACCCGAGGACTGCGGTCTTCTCTAAGGTCATTTTGCTTTTTCTCTTCGCCCAACCCCGAGTAAGAAGGATCTGCTCTTCTTGAGCCTGCACGGTGTCTTCTGTCCCACCGAACAGACTGTTGTGACTGTCACACAGCACTGAAGGCACAGTCTGGGGTGTCTTAGAATGATAGAACCATATGATACGGTTACAGCAGGATGTCTGTTCTATGTTCGTCATCAGAGAAGCCCACACTGGTGCTCAGTGACAGTGACTAGATAGGAAGAGATGGCTTCAGTTTCCCAGATAAGGTACTTAGACATCATTCGTCACACTGAGCAGCCCAGTGGTATGGTGCTAAGAGCTAGTGTTGTCAGTTCAGTGTCCCCACATTGAGTTCTCTGTCCCTTGATGATACTTTCTGGTGGAGTCTGTCCTCTGGCCACCTTTGTTCTTTCACAGACTGTCTTATTCATATACTTTCACATCTACCATCCAGCCCTAGACAGTTCTGATGTTGAAGGGCTGCAGTGACCCTCACTGCCTAAGGCACTGGGAACCTAACAGGGATGCGCTCTCCTTCGTAGGTTTCTGCCACCTCCTCCTGCCTGATGAACAGTTTCCTGAAGGCTTCCAGTTTGACACTGATGATGTCAATTTCCCCGTGGATAACCTCTGCTTCGTGGGTCTTATCTCCATGATTGACCCTCCTCGAGCTGCTGTCCCTGATGCTGTGGGCAAATGCCGTAGCGCTGGGATTAAGGTAGGGCCTGTGTGTCTCCTGGCTCCATCACAGAGCCGTGGGTCCTGGTCTGAACAGTGCCCCAGGTTCAGGCAGCTTCTCTCTCTCTCTCTCTCTCTCTCTCTCTCTCTCTCTCTCTCTCTCTCTCAGATACTCTTAAAAGGTTGGGTAAAGAGCAGATATGCAGGTTGAGGTAAAGAAGCACCTTAGTCTTTGATAAAAGAAACACAAATGACAAGAAAAAGACAAAAAGATTGAGGTTTAAATTTAGAAATGCGGTGAATGGCACATTCCCCGTGTTTTAAACTGACTTCTCAGTGATTGGGTCTCTGTCTTTTTCTGAGGGGCTCAGTGCTGTGCTGAATTGACACCCCTCTTCCGCTGTCCTCATGCCTACAAGAATACCTCTCTGAGAAGCTTGATATTAGGACATTGTTTTTTTTTTAAGGATACATTTCTAAACATGGGCTGGGGACACAGCTTAGTGGTTAAGGGACCTGAATTCGCACCCACCTCATGCAGCTCACAGCCACCCATGACTCGGACTCCAAGGGGTCTGATACCTCCAAGGACTCCTGTACTTGGTGCACTGTCCCCCATCCCTTGACATAAACTCATACACACATAATCAAAATAAAATCTGTAGTTGTTGTCCTTTAGAACCAGGCAAGTGTGAAAGTGCTAACCAGCAATATAAACGTCATTATATATAGTCCAACCAATACTAGGTTTTCTTTCCTTTTTTTAATGGTTTTAGTAGAATTTGATTTTTATGTTTCTGTAAAAAGATACGATATATGCAGTATAGATGTGGTCATGTGTCATAAAATCTTGGTGTTGGGCTGTGGTTTCTTTCTGTAAATACGTGTTTATATTTTTAATAAGTTGATACATATCATTCAACTTACTGTTTCAGGTCATCATGGTCACAGGAGACCATCCAATCACAGCCAAAGCCATTGCCAAGGGGGTGGGCATTATCTCGGAAGGCAATGAGACTGTGGAAGACATTGCTGCCCGCCTCAACATTCCAGTGAACCAGGTGAACCCCAGGTACGGCAGAAAGCTTAAGTATAGTCCCTTCTTGGCTCTGGACCGATATGTTTCTTGGCTTGCACCAAGGGAGTAGTGAATGCACCCGCACTACTAGAAAGTGAGTGGCCTTGTTCATAGGGAGAAATCCCACTAACCCACACGGTGCTTGCTGTTCTGAGTTCTTGATGTAATGATATAAGAGGCTGGGAGGGAATCCTGCTTGCTGAACTTGGAAGTAGAGCTTAGGGATGTTCAAAGTGCTTGGAACTGGAGATGTCAGATGATAAATAGTCTAGACTAGCCACAGGACTGTTCATGCCTCGTCAGTTTCCACGCTGAAGAAATAAATAAGAAAGGATAATTGTTCAGGTGGCTCGGGCAGCAAAGAAGGGAGAGGCCATCAAAGTAGAGCATGAGTGAGGTGCTCGGGCAGTGAAGGTGCTCGCCTCGTGAGCCTCATGGCCTGAGTGATCCCTGGAGCATATATGGAAGTAGGAGAGAAATGACTCCACTAAGTTGTTCTCTGACTTCTATATGTGTGGCTTGGCATGCATTCCTGCATACACACATCATCCACATGTATGCACGCGTGGATGCATCCATACATACACACATTAATTAAAAAGCATATAGTGGAGACATCAGTTTTGTTTTCATTCTGTTGTGGTCTAGAGCTTCCTCGCCCTGATTTGGGTTTAGAAAAGGGTTTTCTCAGCTCCGTCATTTCTAAAAGCGTGTCTGTTATTCCAGTCCGTCTGATAGAGTTGGGGACAGGGAGGTTGCAAGCTGGCCTCCCATGGGTGGCTGTGAGCCTTGAATGAGGTGATCCGTGTGACAGTCTATAAATATTGAACAGGACCAGCTCTTAAGTGGACGGGGAAGTCATTTGGGTCTTGGTTCTGTTTTGGAAGTGCGGGCGAATGGGCAGGTGACCTTTGTGACTTTCCTGGTCCCAATTCTAGAGATGCCAAGGCCTGTGTGGTCCACGGCAGTGACCTGAAGGACATGACCTCTGAGGAGCTGGATGACATCTTGCGGTACCACACAGAGATCGTCTTCGCCAGGACCTCTCCTCAGCAGAAGCTCATCATCGTGGAGGGCTGCCAGCGGCAGGTCCGTGAGCTGCAAGGGCCACAGAGCCTCAGGCTCCGGGGTCCGGTGAAAGCAGAGCCGGAGTAGAGAGAACAGGCTCCCTGCGTGGTGGGGAGTTCCAGGCATAGGAAGGGGGATTCTGCCAGGCTGTAGCCCAGCGTTAAGCCCTGATGAAATCTCGTGGAACAACAGAGTGGGTCCTCCTATCTTCAGTGGAAGTGGAGGTTGCCAGAAGACCCTCCCCTGATTTTTAACCATTGCTGTGCTGCAAGGACAGGGCTTACCACAGTGCTATTCACCAAGATCATTCCTGGGTTACATGGGGGAGAATATGCTTGTTGTCATTTTTCCCTATTGTCATTGTGGGTGGGGTCCATGTGACTCCTTGGCCAAGATGGTTCCAAGACTCGGTCCATGCAGCCTCAGTGGGAGAGAAGAGTGTAACCTGCTGAGTGTGTCTCCCTTCATTTCATCCCTGCAAAGAAATGAGCTTTATTAACCCCCTCCCCGCCTCCTCCTTCTCTGGACAGGGTGCCATTGTGGCTGTCACAGGGGATGGTGTCAATGACTCTCCAGCTTTGAAAAAGGCAGATATTGGGGTTGCCATGGGGATTGTTGGCTCGGATGTGTCCAAGCAAGCTGCTGACATGATCCTTCTGGATGACAACTTTGCCTCCATTGTGACTGGAGTAGAGGAAGGTGAGAACACCTTTAAGAGGCCCACCGACAGCTTGTCCTAGTGGGCAGTTAGCGAGCCTGTCTTCAGGTTCTTGTCCGCCTGTCTCTTCAAGCCTTACAATAAAAACAATCTTGCTTTTCCAGGTCGTCTGATTTTTGATAACTTGAAGAAATCCATCGCTTACACCCTAACCAGTAACATTCCGGAAATCACCCCCTTCTTGATATTTATTATTGCAAACATTCCACTGCCCCTGGGGACCGTGACCATCCTCTGCATTGACTTGGGCACTGACATGGTACGTGGGTGTCTATAACCAAGCCAAGTAGTAGTAACATGTACCCATATGCTGCTACCAGGGCTTGGTTCCTGGGACCTGTGAGTCTGGCATCTGAAGAGAGGTTCTCAGTGAATGGCCTGGTTTCTTTCCAGCCTCAGCATCATTGGCTTCGTGTTAGCTGCCCTAAGGACAGTTGTCCACATTCACTTTACCAGAAGAAAATTCTCACTTTTGTATAATTTACTTTAAAAAACAATGGATTCCCTAATATTTTTCCATGTACCAAAAAGAAATACATTCAGAAAAAAAGAAGGCAAGGTGCTAGAGAGGGGGCTGAGTGGTCAAGAGAGCCTGCCAGGTCTCCCATTTAACACACACACACACACACACACACACACACACACACACACACACACACACGGAAATAAAATCTTTCTTTTTAAAGAGGGAACGGGAGTTTTACAGTAAGTAGTTCCTAATACCCACGTGTGTTCCTTCTCACCTCCCCTAGGTTCCCGCCATTTCCCTGGCCTATGAACAGGCTGAGAGCGACATCATGAAGAGGCAGCCCAGAAACCCCAAAACGGACAAACTTGTGAACGAGCGTCTGATCAGCATGGCCTATGGACAGATCGGTGAGCCTTGTCCCTGTGTGAGGCAGGTGCTAGGAAGGGCCTGGAGGGGTGTGCTCTGTCTGGGGTTAACTGTGACAGGGTTCAGACTGAAGAGAAACGGATGAGGAGAGAACTCAGCCATAGAGTAAGGCTCTGGGCTCAGTTCTGAGTGTGCAGTGGAGGGAGATGGGGACCAGACTGGAGTCTCTGCCATGAAAAAAGTCCTCAGCTGCCTGACTGGTGGCTTTTGTGAAAACTGTAGTTCTTTAACAGTGGTGGCAACCTTCCTCACTGAGCCCTGTACAATATCAGTGCCTGGGTTGTCAACTCGGGCACTTTCCCTGGGTTTGGGAGACTGGAGGGGCACATCCCTCTGTCTCATGGGATGGAGAGTTTGACATCATAAAACCCTATCAGTTTGCCTGTTTGCTCCATGAATCCTCTCCAAATGATGGTTCTCCCTACCCCCATCTCCCACTGGTTTCTGCTCCAGCAGACTGACCAGTCAACAGGGCAGCTGGGAGACAGGAAAAACCCAAATGCCCTATTTCTTAATGCCTGTCTCCTTCAAGAGAACCAGGCGAAAGCCACCAAGAGTGACTGGAACTGACCAGCAGTTAGGTCTGTGAATAGTTGCTAGAGAAGGCATGGGTTAGCATCGTATAGAAACTATGACCAGTGGTCATTAGTCGACCCCTGGCAGCAAGACCCCAGATCTTTGAGGAAGACCTACTTTTGAGAAAATGATGACTCTGTCCTGGGAAACTTGGGGTGTCCTGACTGGATTGGATGGCAAGAGAAAAGGGGTGGCCATGAAATATTGTATCTCAATGTCTGGCAAAGTGGCAGTGTGTAGATGTCTTGAAGTAAAAATAAAATTACAATTTTTTAGATTAAATAGTAGGAAAACTGATTTCCTGTTGGGTTTGTGCCCTGACAGCAGCTGAGAGAGATGAGTGTTTTTAAAGGAAGACCTTTGTGTCTTACTCTTAAGAGCAGAGTGGCCTTGAGCCCAATGTGTCCCCCACACTCCCTCCCATCCCTCAGCACTTAAGGGACAGTCATGGCTGGCATGTCTTCCTGGGCCTTCATCAGTTGGTGATCCAGGAATCCCACCCCATTTCTGTCCCCAGCTCCAGAATTCTCTGGGGCTGCTGAGGTAACGGTATGGAGCATGGGTGTGGAGAAGGGGCCTTGGGTGAGGTCTGGCACTCAGAGAGGTTTTCCAACTTAGGTATGATCCAGGCCCTGGGAGGCTTCTTCACTTACTTTGTGATTCTGGCTGAGAACGGTTTCCTGCCCTTTCACCTGTTGGGCATCCGAGAGACCTGGGATGACCGCTGGATCAACGATGTGGAGGACAGCTACGGGCAGCAGTGGGTAAGTGAGCGGTTTACTGGGGGGGGATGGAAGCCAGTGCTCCTCCGACCCTGAGAACCAGCAGCATTGCCACTAGCTGTGAGCTGGGGAAGAGTCGGGGCTGAGGTGCCTGCTTCCCCTTTCAGACCTACGAGCAGAGGAAGATCGTGGAGTTCACCTGCCATACAGCGTTCTTCGTCAGTATTGTGGTAGTGCAGTGGGCCGACTTGGTCATCTGCAAGACCAGAAGGAATTCTGTCTTCCAGCAGGGAATGAAGTAAGTTATGAAGGATCTGGTAATTTTACACAACCTTCAGAATAAATTCAGCATCCGACATCCCTGACCTCGTTCCTGGGATCTCCACCAGCCGGTGAATACCTGTGAATAGAGCCCAGCATAAAAGTTTTAAACTTTAAGGGTTGCTTGGGTGGGGGTGTGCTTGTTTGTTCCTGGTTCTCCCCACCACCTGCAGTTCTCAAGCCTGGACTTTGTAGATGTCAAGGTGTTACAGTGTCAAAATGCTTTCCACTCCACAGAGAAGAAAGCGCAGACCCCCACCCCCATCCTGCAGCTCAGGATCTTGCTGACCGCTCATACTGTCTCACCTAACACACAGCACTAGCAGAGAAATCTGCGTCTGCAACTTGTAAACTTTTGTCTCCCTTGAATTCTAGGAACAAGATCTTGATATTTGGCCTCTTTGAAGAGACAGCCCTTGCTGCTTTCCTATCCTACTGCCCCGGGATGGGGGCAGCCCTTAGGATGTATCCCCTCAAGTAAGCTGAGCCTCTTGCGTTCCAGAGTGTGGACATAGTTTGTGTGGCTTTTCCCCTCGTGCCGTGTGTAAGTTGCCTGGCTTCCGGGTGGTGTGTGTATTGCTTCCTCCGCACTAGAAGATAGGGAAGCCAGACCTGCCAGGAAACCAGACCGGCAAATCTAGATCTGCCGGGCCAGGGATTTGGCTAAAGGTGAGACTGCACAGGCTCCGCTTCCTTGAT
The DNA here is from genome assembly GCF_900095145.1 of Mus pahari. Lineage (NCBI taxonomy): Eukaryota > Metazoa > Chordata > Mammalia > Rodentia > Muridae > Mus > Mus pahari. The sequence goes on along the minus strand of NC_034593.1, from coordinate 91,380,116 downwards.
ATTGCTCAACAGCAGACTGTTGAGCCCTCGGGTCCTCTACTGTAAGTCCCCGCTGTCCTTAGAGCCACCTAGAGCTGTTGTAGGTCTTGGAGGCCCAGGCCCAAGTCCTGTTTGCTTCTCCCCGTCACATATCGCCTGTCCACCTTTCGGGAGACTCCAAAGGAGTTTGGACAGAACTTGTGGCTCCTTTGACCTCACAGTCGGTTGTGAGTGGAGCTGCGCAGTTTAGAAACTAAATTCCCAAGTTGTTTTTTAAATTCCTAATTTCCCAGCCCAGCCTTAAACATAGCGAATGACTTTGCGCTTTTCTTAGGTCTCGGTTTTTATACGCAGTGCTCACCATCCAGTCTGGCAGCCAGTGGAAACTTCCACATACAATTGCTGCTGTCCAGTAACTGGTTGAGGCTGAGCAGCTACAACTTGATTAAACATGTTGAGCTGCAGAACAGGACGGTCTTCCAACATCAGATCCTTTGAGAGCACCAGTCTCTTGAATTCCACCCGGCCCTGTCATTGCTCAGCCTCTTCTGGACCATCCCTCTTCCTGGCCTCTTACCAACACTTCCATACACTGATCTCATCTTAGAATTAAAACACTCTGGCCTCATCAAGTGCAGAGTCTATGGTGCAAGGTGGGGCAGACCTCCAGGGTATGTTTCACAGCCTGTCCAAGGCCATAGTAGGTCAGTTCACTGTTGCCCTCTCTCTCTTCCTACATCTTTGGTAAGGGTGTTCCCACCCAACCCATCAATCCTGATAGTCCCTTTGAGCTGAAGTCCTTGCAGCATCTCTTTGTTGGGGTTGCTGTTTCCGCTCTCCTGATAATAATCTTTATGGCTTTTTTTGGTCACTGTGAGAGGTTCCATAGTACCCTGCATAGATTATAAGATGTAAGAAGCGTCCAAGTTGGGTTGTATTGGCCTGAGCCTTGTTGAATGAGAGAGGGACAGAGAGGTCACAGGCTGCCACACAGCCTCTGGGAAGTCCCAGTGAGGAAGAGCAGAGCCTCAGGACCTTGCCATTTTCTGGGCACCTTGACTCTTTTGTGACCTGACTCGTTCCTGGCAGCTTCTCCATTTGGTCAGGGCTTCTGTTCCTGGCTGAGGCACTGCAGTCACCTTCCCACTGCTGTTCAGGGCACATAGGAAGGGCGGAGACTACAGAGCTGGCAGGGCATCCTTCCTCCTTTGTTTATCCAGGAGCCCGTAGTCAAGGAAGCCTGGTGCCTGTGGGAGGCCACCCGGAGCCTATGTCTCTGCTGGGGACCATGTGGCAGCCTCTCCAGGCTCCCTCTCTGAAGACCTTTGTCATCTGTCAGGGCTCAGCTGGTCCTCCCCGATTCCATGATCAGAGGACCAAGTTCAGGGTCTGAATAAACTGGCTTTGGCTCAGACTGGCAGTGCTTTGTCTGCAAATTCGAAGGCAGGAGACAAATGTACTTGGGAACTTAAGCACTTTAGGAAAGGGTGAAGGAAAATGTTCAGGCACTCTCAGATTGTCAACAGAAAATACAGCCTGATTCCTAAGGAGGCTCAAGGTGAACAGGTTTCCTGCATGAAATGTAGGCTGGCCTCTGGCTCTGGGGCTAGCAATAGAATAGAGCTTCTAATGGTTTGTTCTTTTGTGTGTGTGTGTGTGTGTGTGTGTGTGTGTGTGTGTGTGTGTGTGTGTGTGGCAGTTTGTTTTTAATTCTGTGAATGAATCCATGTGGTCAGCTACTTGCTGGTTTCCTGGACACTTTGGAGATAGATGCTTTCTCTGTCTTCCATTGAATTGTTCCGTGTGTGTCTGACTTAGTGCTAATTTACTTTCTAGACCTACGTGGTGGTTCTGTGCCTTCCCCTACTCCCTTCTCATCTTTGTGTATGACGAGGTGCGGAAGCTCATCATCAGGCGACGCCCTGGCGGTAAGTGGGCAACAGGCAGGGCTGGACTTCCTCCCATCAGGTTACAGATATGCTTCCATAGACAGAACTGAACTAAGGTAGAAATACACTGTGGGTTTTAAGACCTTAAAAAGTGCAAGACAAACCGGGAGTGGTGGCGCACACCTTTAATCCCAGCACCCGGGAGGCAGAGGCAGGCGGATTTCTGAGTTCAAGGCCAGTCTGGTCTACAGAGTGAGTTCCAGGACAGCCAGGGCTACACAGAGAAACCCTGTCTCGAAAAACCAAAAAAAAAAATGCAAGGCATATGTAGAGAAAGCCTTGACATAAACGTAATAATAATAATATTCTTAGAGCTAATTAGCTACATCTGAGGTCTCAGGTACACATATGCATGCATGTGAGCATGTATATACACACACACACACACACACACACACACACACACGATTATCCTTAGGAAGTCACTGTCCTGGTTTTTCCCAAAAGAGGACTCACTACCTATGACCCTCTCCCTCTCTCTCAGGCTGGGTGGAGAAGGAAACCTACTACTAGCCCACTGCCCTGCACGCCGTGGAACATTGTGCCACACACTGCACCCACCCCTCCCCCCTCTTTGTGTACTTCAAGTCTTGGAGCTGGGAACTCTACCCTGGTAGGAAAGCACCAAAGCATGTGGGGATGCAGACGTCCTGGAATGAAGCATGTAGCTGTAATGGGGGGGGCGGGCCGGGGCGGGGGGAGGGCTGCCTGAGAAACACCGTGGATGGGGACAACAGCGGGCAAGGTTTCTACGTGCCTTTTTGTTTTTGTAAAAAAGGAAAACCTGGAAAGACTGAAAGATTACGTTTTATATCTGGATTTTTACAAATAAAGATGGCTATGATAATGGAATTTGCTTCTGAGTCCTTGTCCCTTCTTGTGGCAGAGGTTGCATGTGACAAGCCGTGTGGTGTTTCCAGGTGGCTCCCAGGCCAGCGGCTAGGAAGCATCCCCTGGGCCTTGTTAGGAAAGGCAGTGCAGCCCTGACGAGGCTGTCAGCTGCGGTTAATAAGCTCCCCAGGTGACTGACACCCACATCTGAGAGCCAGGCGCCAAGAGGAAACTTCCTATTCTTCTGCTCCATGAGCTCCCCTGACCCACTTTCCTGGACACTGCCCTGGGTCCCGAAGCCATGGCCCCACCTGTTCCTTGGCTCTTGGCTTCACCCCTCAGCCAAGGCCTATGCAAATCTCAGTCCCTCAGGCCCTTCCTTCCTGCCTCCTCTCCAAATCCAGCCCACTCCAAGTGCCTCAGAGCCCGGTTGTCTACATGGGAACGTCTACATGGCTGTCAGGCCTGTGGGGTCTGGTACTCCGTCCATAAATCCTTCCCTAAATTAGCGCCATCAGCAGCAGTTCCAGGAAGTGGTTACAGGCCAGGAGGCCTTGAAAAGATGAAAGGTTCCGTGTGCTTCTGGGTCATGTGGAGGAACATGCACTGCATTCAGGGGCTTTCAGTGCTAAGCAGGGCTGTTAACAATGGCTCTCATTGCCTCTCCTGAGGGGAGTATAACGAGCTGTGGTCACCTCTGGTTCCAAATAGTGACCTTCATCCACCAGATGATCTGTGTGTTTGTCTGAGAAGTCAAGCTCATCAAAATCCTGTTCCTGTGCTGCTCTGAATTGGGCATTGGAGAGCAAATGTCACATGTCCCCTGTTGCTACCACCACAGCTTCAATCCTGGCAAGGGCACCATCGTCCATCTCCTGCCTCAGGCTCTTTTCTGATCAATGCTTGCAAACAAGTCATCTTCTATAAAAGTGTCTCTCTAAGCAACATAGAAACTGGGACGAAAGAAGAGACCCTGGGATTAGAAGGGTCCCCACCAAGGCTGAGGAGACTCTAGGGGGTCCTCTAGGGGAGATGTCCCAGTGAGCATAGACCACCACAAGCCTGTTGGTCCCAACCTTGACACTTTGTATGTTCATTTTCTGTCACACCTGGGTGTTAGCCAGTGAGAGCACACTATGATGAAGGTCAGGGGTATTTACAGACAAGGAATTTGACTCAGTCTGAAACCTTAGGCCCTCCATGGAAGGACAGCTTGCTGCCAGTCAGAGCCCCTCTGCTGTTCTAATCTGGGAAGCTCCTCAGAAGGAAGAGGGCTTCTGAGTCTCCAACCCTTGACCACCAGGACATTTCTGCCCTTTTCTGTTTAGTGATTATTCGTCCTTGGATAAGTTGTAGTCGAATATTGGATGTAGAAAAAGAAGCTTAAGTAGCCTGCGGTTTAGGGCAAGCTATTGCCAAAACCAAGTCTCCTAGTGGCTGGGGCTTCCCACCCCGGTGACTAAGCTCTAACTCCTCCTCACACTAAGGCTGCATGAGCCTATGAGGAATCTCTGACCCCTCATAGTAACAGTGCCTAAGATGATGTCAGTGACCAACCAGCCAACTGTGCCCTACAGAGGCGCATCTGAGCCTGCCCTGACCACCCTCTTGAGTGCTCCCCAAGGCTTTGGCCTGTATACTGCTTGCTTTTCGGCATTTGAATGTGAGTCTTGTTGGCCCTGTACATCCTGAGCTCCCACCCCTCCCTGTGGCCATCGCTTTCCTTGTTCGTTTCCCAGTTGGAATGCTGATTCCTCCATCCCCCCCCCTTGACAGCAGCCCCCTGAAACCATGTGACTGAAATCACACTGAGCAGACTGTCCAGCCATGGTCACTCCTTGGTCCTCCCTGGCCTCAGCAGCACACATGCCACCCAAGGTACCACTTCCAGAACACCTCCTGTCCTGCAGCCATCTCGGCTCACTCAAGCCCCTCATTTCTCACGGCCCCTTGCTCCTTGGTCCTCACAGGAATAGCTGTCTGTCCTTCTCTCCCCTGGCTCTGTATTCCTGCTGGGGTGATCTCCGCCTTTAATCTGATCGTTCCTCCCTAAATCCACCTGCATCTTGGACATCTTCATGTATTCGGAAGTTAGGCAGTTTACCTAAGAGGCAAACCTATTGGAGTACCTGAAAAATGAACAAAATCTGGGCTGTGATGCATCCATCTCCTGTTGTCCAAGCCAAAAATGTAGAACTACAGACCTCTTCCCATGCTGAGGCAATCACCAGGATGTGGGCACAGACAAGGCGGCCGTGGGCAGAGGCTTGGTGTTTTCTGATACCCCAGATTCAAGCACAGCTAAGTAGTAATTGAATGACTTCTACTCATTTTATATCTGTATGTGTGAGTGTGTGTATGTGTGTGTATATATTATATAATTATTTATACTATATATCATAATTACATATATTACATAATTATATATGTACATAATTACAGCATATAATATAGAAAAGTGCACAATGCCTATGCAGCTACAATATTTAAATGTATGCTCATGGGTGCCACTGCTTTTCAAGGGGAAGAGCTTAGCCTATCTGATCTGTGCCCAGTTTGCCACCAGCCTGTGACTTAGGGTCCCTCTATCTCAACACTGAAGTTTGAAATCAGGGAGTTTAAGAACAAGCAGGTGTCTAGAACTAGATACAGAGTTAGAGTGGGGAACCATGTCAAAGTCATGAAGAAGACAAGATCCTCTAAGAAGTACAGAGGCAACTACAGTTCCCAGTGTGTTATGTGGTCACCTTCCACTGTGAACTCTGCACAGCTCAGTGCCTCACAAAGGACAAGTCATACAATGGCCAGAGCTCTACTCAGAGAGAAGGGCAAAGAGACCTTGCTCAGAGCGCCATGTTGCTCAGAAGGGAAAACAAAGGGCAAATCTGGGAGAGGGATCACACTTTCCCCCCAAACCACTCTGACTCCCCTGAGGGGTACACACAGCATGCTGTGATGTTCACAGGGACAGGGTCTCCTGTTGGAGACACACACACACACACACACACACACACACACACACACCCTAAGGGAAAGTTTCCCTCCCTTGTGCATCTGGCGGTGAGGGTATCTCTGGGTAAGCATGGAAGTATTGGCTCCTTGGCTTTGCATGTAGGCAAGTCACTGGCTCAACAAGCCTCTCTCCGGGTCAGGCGCCGTGGCCATTACACACTCCTCACAAGGTTGCTGCAAAAATCAAATAACCTGCAGAGAGGGCTTGGCAAGTGCCTGGGCCTTCCTAAGAGTTAGATAAATGTTCCCCCAACCCTGTTTCCCTGAAGGTAAAATTAGGGGGAACGTTTGGTGTTCCTACTTTGTGGAACTCAATAGTTACATATCACGCTTATCGCAGACCAGGCAATGGTCTAAGTGAAACAAGCAACAACGTGAAGTTCAGCACTGTGAGGTGACTTGCCCAGTGCCTTGCCACTGACAAGTGACAGAAGGTGACACATCCACCTCCCAAGGCATACCCAGAACACTCGGGCGTGGCACGTGGGATGCTAATGCTTTGTCTCTAGCCCACGAGGCGCTTGGGAAGTTTTGACTGTGTGGTAGAGAGCCAGGGCTGAAGCCAAGGACCAGAGAAGGGCAGTGCTTTTAGGAGGGACAAAGAACAGGGGAGTTAGAGCTGGCATTAAGACCGCAGCACACACAGTTTCTTGGACACTGAGCACAGCCTGCTGAACAGTTGCTCAGATGAATTTGCCCCCAGGACCTGAGTAATCAGGCTGGGACTTGTGTAACCGGGAAGCGAGAAGGCAGGCAGTTATGATCGGAGCAGCTCGGCCTTCCTCTCCATTGGGCCCCAGGGCAGTCAGTCTGGGACAGGCCTTCCCACAGAAGGTGGTAGATCTGGTTCCTCCTACAGGTTGCAGAGGATGGCTTCTGGGCTTCAGCATTGCAAACTGGTCCCTAGCAGTCAATTTTTGTTCTGCTGTCCTTGCCGAGGCTCCTGATGGTGATTTTTGGTTTTGTTGTTTCGTTTTTTTAAACACTGTGGATTTCAGACCAGCTTTTCTGAAAGGCAGAGGTCCCTTCCTCCTCCTGTCTGCCTGTCCCCTCTGCCCTCCCTTCCCTTCTCTTTCTACATTTGGAGCTCTGACTCAGTGTAGTTAATCTATGTGTAGGAAAGCAGAAATGTCTAAAGAGCCTGCTCAGTATGCGAGGAATCCTTTTATAGTATGAATAATGGCTCCATTAAAAACCTACAACAAGGTTTAAAACTTTTCCTGGTATGACAGACAGGAAGGGCATGGGTGCCACCTGTTGCCCTGGGAACATACACCCCACCCCCCTCCCTCTTACTACAGTAAGAGGCTTCTCTGGGGTGTCTCCCCCACCAGAGCAGACAGTGAAAGCCTCGAAGCCAGCTCTTCACCCCGTGTGTGTGTGTGTGTGTGTGTGTGTGTGTGTGTGTATGTGCGTGCATCCCCAGGCCATCTGCTTCCATTCCAGAGCACTAGCACCCACGGGGGAGGGGAACCAACATCCACTGAGCAGCTGCTCCTGTCTGCAACACTGCCTGCCTGCGGTGGTTTATCATGTCGAATCCCATGGAACCAACGCAAGTGGACCTTCACAGTGAGAGACTGAAGTCTGGAAAGGCTAGTGACTTGAGTGGATGGGAAGTATTGAGAGCTGTCTATAAAACATGGTTTTGACATAGGCTCTGTGGGCATGGATATAAAAACATTTCAAATCACCATTGGTCATTTTACCCCCAACACGCTCACCCTTCATCTGAACTCTCCTACACTCTTAACATAGCACAAGTACTTGTAGGTTCCCCCAGCTGAAAATCCACCCAAGGTGTGCTTGTTCCCAGACAGCAGTGAGGCTGGCAACAAGACAGTCACTTGCTTAGCAGCCTCATCGCTGTCCTTCTGTAGCAGCCGGATGAATCACACTTCCCAACCTCCTGGAGGTTCAGTCAAGGGACTCTTGGAGGAAATGGAGTATGAGTTAGCCTAACAAACATGCGTCTCCCCTCAGCTCAACCACAAGCCCTTAGTGCTGGTTTGAATGAAAACGAGCCCCATAGGCTTATAGGGAGTGACATTACTAGGAGGTGTGGCCCTGATGGTGTGGGTGTGGCTTTGTTGAAGGAAGTGTGTCACTGGGGGGAGGGGGCTGACTCTTCCTGCTGCCTGCCAATTCAGATATAGAACTCTCAGCTAGCTCTCTGGCTTGTCTGCCTGCCTGCGGGCTGTGGGCCACAGGGCTTATCACCATAACAATAATGTGTAACCACCAGCAGCCAATAGAACTGGGCTCCCGAAAGGAAAGCTGGGGATGGATGGGAAGGACAGACAAGAGAAGAATGAGACTGAGACAAAGTTTCTGATCAAAGCCCAATGTTTAATTCTTGAGGCTGAATATAAAGGGGGGAACAACACACACACACACACACACACACACACACACACACACACACACACTTTGCCCGGATCTTGATGTGAAGACAAGCACAGCAGCTCAGCGGGTAGTGGCTTCTTGCAGGAAGCTACAGAGGTGGCAGGACAATAGACTCCACCCTAGGTGGGCTAGCCCTACTGTGGCAAAACAAGGTCTGATTTAGCCCTGTTAAGGCTGAGGGAAGGGCACAATAATGGACTAAACCTGTGGACCTGTAGGCCAGCCCCAACCAAGTGCCTTTCTTTATAAGAGTTGCCATGGTCATGGTGTCTTTTCACATCAATAGATACCCCGCCTAAGACACCCTTTCACACAAAACAAGTCTCCCTCTGTCTTGAGAGGGATTGTCTCATCTTTCCACGTACCTGTGACAAAACACCTGACATTATTGTGGTTCATGGTTTCAGGGCCCCAGTTCCCAACTGACTCCATTGCTGTGGGCCAGAGGTTAAGGTGTGTTCTTGTCACACAGAGGGAATCACTTAGTATCAAACCAGCCTTCCTCAGCTGACACGATACAGATTGAGCAAGATGCAAGGCAACATACAGCATCTTGTATGAGAATACACCCTCTGTCACCTATTTCTTCAATTAGGCCCCATGTCTAGAATTTTTCACCACCTCTCCATAATACCACCATATTCCGAATCCTTTGACAGATTAGTTCATTGATGAAGGCAGAGTCCTCAGGACTGGATCCGCCCCCACTTAGTGACTGGACCTCATCTTCAACACCTGTGCCTTTAGAACGATGCTTATGTCACAAAACCCAACAGCTGAGTGGTGGGGAAAACATTGGTGCTCCTTAGCACAGGTTCCTCTTTGACTGTACCCTGAAACCACACAGAGAAATTTAGCCTTGAAAAGTGGAAGCCAGGCGTCATACTATTAACATTCCCAGGGGACTTCAGCCAACTCGAAGCCAATGTTAAGAGCCTTTACCTTAAGGTCATGCTCTCAAAACTGTATCTAGTCTGCCAGTATCAGCACCACCTGTGGACTTGCTAGAAAAAATGTACATTCTTAGCCATGTGTGATGGTGAACACCTGCAATTCCAGAACTTAGGTAGCTGAGGCAGAAGGATTGCATATTCAAGGCTCTCTATCATGGGCTATATAGGAAGTTCAAGATGCAGTCTGTGCTACATACCGAGACCTTGGCAAGGAAGGGAAGAAGGTGGGGGAGACAGGAAAGGAGAGGGGCAGGTCTTGGGAGGGGGACGGGAGGCAGGGAGGGAAACTTCTTTTAAGCTCTCCAAGTGAGTCCAGCACTCCTGAAGTCAGCCTTGGAGTAGGGGAAACCACTGAGCTGCTCATAGACAGGAGTGGGGGAAACCACTGAGCTGCTCATAGACAGGGGTGGGGGTATGGGGTGGGGGTTCCCAGAGTAGGAATAACTCAGTGTACCACACTATTGCAAGGGTAAAGAGTCAACTCTGATTTCACCAAGCCACTGACTCAGTAGATGAAGCTTTCCTGTGGCTGAAGAGAGAATGTAGAAGATTAAGCACTCGGAACTAAACAGTGGGGTGGGGGAGCTTGCTTGCACCGGCAGCAGCTCATTTGTTTTATTTAGTTTTATGAATTTGGAAAGCCAGCAAACTTCACCTTGGTAACGTAAACTGACAAAGGTTGGAATAGTTACACCATGGAAATTGTCAAATACCATGGGCTGGGCAAAATGGGCTTTCCCCCAGAGCAGCTGTAAAATACCACCTAGCACACAGATGGGACTGAGCACCAGAAAGTGGAAACGCAGTGGGGTGGCTGCAGCAAGCTATCAAATAAATGCCATGGCATGAGACTGCCCAGCCCAGCACTCAGGAACCACTCGACAGCATCCTGTGTGTGCCAAGTCCTGGTACTCAGAGCCTCTGGAAGCTGAGAGACTGGCACTCGGGGAAGCAGAGTGGATGAAATTTCAGACGCATATCCCATGGACAGAATGGTGTAAGGGGAGCTGTAGAGATGACTCAGCCACTCAGAATACTTGTGGCCCTTGCAGAAGACCCAGGTTCAGTTCCCAGCACACATAGGGTAGTTCTTAACCATCTGTAACTTTGGTTCCAGATCTGATGCCCTCTTCTAACCTCTGAGGCACCTGGCATGCACACTATGTGTTATGGTGCATGTGCACACACACCCACTCATAAATAAATAAATTTTTTTTAAAAAATTAGACTTTGTTCTGGGCATGGTAGCACATGCCTTTAATCCTAGCACTTGGAAGACAGACAAAGTTTGAAATCAGATTGGTCTACATAATGAGTTTCAGGACAGCCACGTTGCATCCCCTGCCCTACTCTCTATCAAATCCATGACCTCTCCTTCTATAATTATTATTTTTACATATATGTTCATATGAAATATGGGGATGTGTGCGTGAACAACATGCTGAATTTGCTTACTGTTGCCTGTGCCTATCTTCATATGTCCTTAGCCTGGTCACTTACGGTGAAGCCCATCTCTGGAGAACACTGATTCTCCCTCTCTTCACAGCCATTGGTTGCCCATAGCTTGTTACATGAATTATAGTGGAAATTTCTAGTTTCTTTGGAAAGTCAATTATGTCAAATGATGTTTTGCTGGAGCAGACAAAGGAGAAAGGATGTTTTGCTATAGTAGACACATGAAAGGACCTGTGATAAAGGAGTATAAATATGACCCCACAGACAATGGGAGATGAGCACTGAGCATTTGTTTGGTTTGCTCCACCTCCATATTCTTCACTAATAATGGCACAAACGTATTGGTTCACCTTATATAGCGTTGTTGAGCTCCACTTGTGATAATGTCACCATTGAGAGAAACTCTCCCAAGAACTGCTTGTGGGGTTCCTGCGGCAGCTTGCTGCTTCCGCAGCCTCACCTCAGACCAGTTGTCAAACCTTTCAGTTTCTTCATGATTGAACACAGCTGTTGGTTCGTGTGTGGTGTCTGCCTGCCTAGAGGACTGGTCTGTAGCTACTGAGTCATATTTGGTGTTTCTATGGGTCTGAACTGCTGAGAAAGAAGATCAAGTTCACCCCCCAAAGAAGTATTACTGAACAGGTCTACGTCCCCCATATCCTAATAACTTTTCTTTGTCACCACCTCTGCTGGGTGGTGGGCAAAAGGAAAGGTTGAATACTTATTAAAAGTAGGTTGCAAAAGATTTATGCCTACAATGGATCTTGTGAAAATTTCCCATTCCCATTTCCTTATCACCTGGACTTGTCATTTTGCAGTCTAGCAAACAGTATATGTGAGTATATTATAAATGAAGAAGGTAAGAAATAATGGGAGAGAAAATAGCAAGCCAGCTTTGAATAAACCAACATGCTTACTAAGTTGGGTATGATTGTGTTAATACACTACCCAGAATTTTAGCACATGGCAATCTAAGCTACCTTAAAGCATAATTAACTATCTGAATTCTATTTAAATATCTCTCCCAAAAGAGAGATAGGGTCTACTGGTCGTTTAAATCTATACCACTGGAACTTTTGCCAATTATTCATCAAGTGATTTAGAAGGCAGGATATTATTATACCATGAAAATGGTTCCATTAAGATATTGTCTTAACAATGTAAATGTGTATGAAATGAAAAGGCATAGTCATTTGTTTCATTTCATTACTGTGTGTGTGTGTTAACTGTGTATACTATATTTTACATTACTGCCATTTCTCAAATCCAATGGTACCTAATGTGATATTCTTCATGTAAGAATTAGTTTCATTGATCATAACACTCAGTAAATATGCAATAAATATTGGCAGTGTCTTTGTCATGCTACAGCTAAAGTTCTTTTTTCAATAGGTATATTTCCTAAAAATTAAACAAACAGACAAAACATAAGACCAAACAAACAAACAAGAAAAATGGTTTGAGGAGGTCTTTTCAGTCTTGGCCTTTCTAACAATTTGAAGAAAATTCTTTGTGGAAGATTCTCCTCTTGAATCCCATGCCATGTTTATTGGCGGGGTGGGGGTGGGGGGGAGTTTCACTCTGGCTCACCATTTCAGAGGTTCCATTCCTCCTGAAGCCAGCTCCATGTAGCAAGGCAGTGTTTGTGATGCAAGAGTTTAAGAGAACAAAATTGTTCCACCCTTGGCCTCTTGGCCACCAAGTCAGAGAGAGAGCAGCATGCTGTGCTACGGGGGCTCTTCTTCCTTCCTCTTTTATTTCACCTGGGTTCCCAGCCTAGGGGATGATGCTACCCACATTTAGAGCAGTCCCTCCAACCCCCACTGGTAACATCCTCACAGACACCCAGAGGTGTCTTATTAACAATCTTCTACCCATGTCTCAAGACGGTCAAGTTAAGATTGACCAGCACATAACCTCATTCACATTGTGACTGTGAAAATTATCTCTAAACATCACTAGATGTGTTAAAACCACCAGATGTGGGTTAGCATTACCAGATGTGTATTAGAGAACAAAATCACCCTTAACTGAGAACCAGTGATTAAGAAGAGTTTAGAAGCTGCAGGTGCTGGCGCACATCTGTGATGGAAGCACTTGAGATGCAGAGGTAGAGGCATCTGGAGTTCAAGGTCATCCTTGAAGGTTGGAGGCCAACCTGGGCTACATGAGATGTCTCAAATGGAAAAGAAATTGATGGGGAGATTGAAGGGAAGAGACCTTTATGATTCTCCTGAGAAGGGATTGAACCTCAGCCAATCAGCCCCTTAACAGTTTAGGGAAGCTGTTTGGGTTGGACCATTAATCACTTGGAGACTGTCTTAGTTAGGGTTTTGTTGCTGTGAACAGACACCATGACCAAGGTAACTCTTATAAGGATAACATTCAATTGGGATGGCTTACAGGTTCAGAGGTTCAGTCCATTATCATCAAGGTGGGACCATGGCAGCATCCAGGTAGGCATGGTGTAGGAGGAGCTGAGAGTTCTACATCCTCATCTGAAGGCTGCTAGTGGAAGACTGGCTTCTAGGCAGGTAGGGTGAAGGTCTTAAGCCCACACCCACAGTGACACACCTACTCTAACAAGGCCACATCTCCAAATAGTGCCACTCCCTGGGCCAAGCATATACAAACCATCACAGAGACTATCTGTGGCTATTTGTACTACACTCATCTCTTCCATTCTCAATGTCTCTGATCATGGCCTCTCTTCTCAGCCACACAACACCCAGATCCTACATCATCAAGCTCACTACTTGGCTTGGGAGTATCCAGGGCTTCTCAACTCCAGTGGCTTCCATCCCTCCCGCAAGACAATAAGGTGCAGTGACTGAGAATACTGGCTCTATGAACTCACTGGATCCTAGCTCTACTTCCATTTGGTAGTGTGATATTTGGCCTCCCTGGGCCTCCGTTCTCATGTTGGTCAAATGGAGAAAGCACTCCTTCTTCCCGCTTTAGACCACTATAAGGCAACATAACAAGTGACCAGCATGGACTGCCTCTCACTAAACAGCTTTTACAGAGCACACTTGTGTCATAGGCTGTGGCACACATTCTGCTACTCAGTATAGTGGGGAAGACAGAGTCATGATCATGCCTCAAGATGATGTGTGGTAATTGTATGAAAGGCTGCTCCTGAAGGAAGAGCTGAACCATGCCCTGGGACTGGAAGGAGGCTTCTTGAAAAAAAGAATGGTGGATTCTGAGAAGCCCCTGCTGGTTGCCTGGTAAATGCACCTTGGTCCCTTGATCTGCCCTCTGTTCCCCTGGATGTATGCCAGACAGAAGTGGTGGTGGGGAGGAGGGAGGGTTGAAGGAATGTGGGAAGGCCAAATCTTTCTTCAGTTCTTTTTGCTATTTTTCTCTATCTTGCCAAACTCCCAGTCTTTTCTTATAAGTTATAGGTAGTCTCCCCCACCCCCACAGGGAGAGCTGCTGAGTTTTGCTAGGGATCAAATCCAGGACTGCACACACACTAAGCAAGCCCTCTAGTGCTGTGCTATCTTAGCAGATGACCAATTTATCTTTTGGTATTTATCGTTTTTAAAAAATGTGTACATGGGCTGGAGAGATGGCTCAGTAGTTAAAAGCACTGGCTGCTCTTCTAGAGGTCCTGAGTTCAAATCCCAGCAACCATGTGCTGGCTCACAACCATCTGTAATGGGGTCCAATTACAGATATGTGTCTGATGACATCTACGGTGTGCTCACATACATAAAATAAATATATCTTTTGAAAAATATATATGTATGTAACACGTCAAGTAAGAGAGAGCAGAAGTGGAGGCTAAAGAGGGAGGGATTTCTAGGGAAGAATGCTGTAGAGGCCCATGATGGGTCTGCAGCAATCAGATATTTCCCTCCGCGGAGGGCCAGCACAGAGGGAGGCCTTGATAAGCTTTTCTGCGCTGGCTATGTTGCCTCCCGTGGCTTTCCTCCCAGAAAACCTTTCTGCTTCTCTTCTCCCAGGATGCCTTTCTGGGTGGGGTACTATTCTGGGAGAGGGGAGACTAGAGCTCTTGCTTATCTTGCTTCTGCCTGGACTGTGTGACCCTGGGGGGCCCAGAGCCTGCTAATTAGAGATGGCTGAGAAGATTACTGACAGCACTGCCCAGCTCTAAACCCGATACCCAGTGCCTCGGAGGGCCAGGGCTCACCTTGATAAGTCCCCAAGACTAAGCAAGGGGACAGATTGCTTTCAACAGAGCATTCAACCTCTGAATACCGTTGTTGTTTAAAGCCCGAGGCTGGGAACATTCCATGAGCTGGCAAGCTAGATCTCCTCAAGGTCAGGCCTACCTTGGCATTTCTCATTAAAGATATGTCCCATGGCTGGCCCTGATCCTGCCCTCTTGGCTTTGGGGCTGGTTATATAATTCTTAGGAAGACCTAGAAATGCAAACATATGGTGCCCTCAATTTCCAGCACTGATGAAGTGCTTGATAGATATTTTTGGCTGGCACTGAGAGGCGGCTTCTACACATAAATACATGGGTGTGCATGTGTATGTTCACATGTGTGCACACACACACACATACGCACATACACACACCTGGGATATGGCCACATTTATACTGCAGTGTTTCACCTCTTAAAGTTAAATACAACATCTGGAGCCATAGAAAGGGGGAAGCATGGACAAGAATCCGTGTGTTCTTTAGGCTGGGCTGCCTGTGGGGCAGGACACAGGCGTCGGTACTATATCTCTGCAGAGCCAGGCCTTCTTGTGCTCCCAGCTTTGGCTTTGAGGGTTTGGGTAGTGTGCGACTTATCCTTGAATTCGCTTACCAAAGCCAATCAAACATAGTTCTGTGTACACAACAGCATCTATTTCATACATATGATGAATAAAGGGTTGGGGAGGGCTAGAGATGACTCGGTGGGTAAAGGCACTTGCTGGGTAAGCCTGGTGATCTGGGACAGGTGGTGCACATCTGTAGTCCTAGCAGCTTTACAGTGAGATAGGGTACAGAGGCAGGAGACTGTCTAGCTAGCTTGGAGCACATAGCATGGCAGAAACAGCAAAGAGAAACTCTGCCATAAGAGAGAAGGAAAGAACTGGTTCCAGTAAGCTGGCCTCTGATGTCCATGTACACCCCACGGCATAAGCATGGGCAAAGGAGCACCCCCACCCCCATAAACAGATAATATTCTTAAAGAACAGAGTTCCCATTTGTTCGGGGGGGGTGGAGAAAATATAAAGGTTAGGAAAAAGCTTGACTCAAGAAGAGTGGGTGGATCTAGAATATATGTTCCCCAGAAGTTTGATTAGAGACCCTGGAAATGAAGGCCCCGAAAGAAAGTCTTTTACTGAAAGAAGAAACTACACCTTTTACAGAGGAGTGCCGCTGTCACTGTCGGGAACACACTGTCCAGATGGAACCAGGCTCCCACTCAGCCTTCCTGCTTACTCCCTGTGACCTACAGCCACTTTCTCTTCTCTTCTGTATCTTTCCTTCCCAATATGTAAAGTGGACAGAACCCTGAGGGTTAAATAAGGATTAAGTGAGATTATAGGGCAGGCGCCATGGCTACCACACAAAGGGCTTCCTGCATGTGGCTGGCAGGTACTATGGTGCCCTTTAAATGCAATGCAAACACTCTTCCTCTGTGCAGCAGAAAAGATGTGCCAGTGTTCCCTTCTCTTACTCTAAAGTCTGGTTTACTGGAGAAAACGGAGCAGCTGACCTAAGTAGACCCAAAAGTCAGCTGTTTACAGGAAGCTAACTCCGAACTCCCCCTCCTCCGCCACCCTTACCTAAAGGCTACAGGGCTCCCTTGGCTAGCAGGGCTGGCTTGCCGGGACTCCACTGTGGGCTTGTACTAGGCTTCTTTTGCATTATCTGAGCAGTGTTTAGACTTGTGTGTGTGTAGTTTCCTGGGCATAGCAACTTAGGAGTGCACAAGCACAAACAACAGACAGAGCAGGAGAGGGTAGGAGCGCCCAGGAGGCCCTGGCACAGTCCCCAGTTTGCTGGATGCCTGGCTTGGTTGGCTCCTTTCTGCTCCCTGCTTGGTGGCTCCCTTCTGTTTCCTTACATTCATAAAAAGCAGCTGCAAAAAAAAAAAAAAAAAAAAAATCCTTGTCAATGGCAGGGCAACCTACGTATTATCGCAGGAAAGGAGGAATGGATGCCATCGCCCAAGTCCTGGATAAATGCTCAATTCTGTATGCTTATTTTTCTGTTCGTATTTACAGCGCATCTGTTAATTCCACTTTACAAATGGTGAGGCCCACAAGCAAGCTGCTTATGCCCAGTCACCAAGAGCAGAGAAGATAGAGAAAATGATGTATTTTAGTTCCAGCTACTGTAGTAATGTGTCCCTGCACTACTCATTTCAACAAAGGTCTGGCTCCCTGACCCCCATTCAAAGTGTCAAATGGAGTCTTCACTGAGACTGCTTTGCAACCCATTCTCTCTCTCTCTCTCTCTCTCTCTCTCTCTCTCTCTCTCTCTCTCTCTCTCTCACACACACACACACACACACACACACCACTTCCAGCTTTCCTTTCCTTCCAGTTCTGTTGAGCCCAGGGGGATGCTCTGAAGACTGTTTTGCACTGACAGTACAGACAATGCCTTCTCTGTACACACTTCTGCATGTCCATGATATCAACCCTACAGCAAATACTCATTTGCTGCTCTCTGGCTCCTTTGTCTAATAAACAACATGAAAAGGTCACAACTCAGAAGGAGCTAGTTTATGACTGGTTTCTTTCATGTCTCCTCCCACCCCTGATTTTCACAAGCCCTGCCACACTGGGACTTCTATTTTTAGGATTGACAGACACAGTGATGACATCCAAAGATGTCTGTGTTCTAATAGACCCCGTGAATATGAGGATTACATAGCTATGGGGATTAAGGTATTAAAGTTGATAATCAGATGATCCTCAAATGGGAAGGTTATACTGGCTATAAAGACGTCAAGGTCACTGTGAGGGAAGGAGAGAGGCAAAGAGAGTCAGGGAGAGACATGGCTATGGAGGGTCATGGAGAAGCAGCATTCTGCCCTGACAGAGGAGAGAGAGATTATACACAGAAAATACAGAAGGCCTTCCAATACAGGAGAAGACAGGAAATCTAATTCTTTTCCATTTAAAAAATAAAAATAAAAGCAAACCCGCGAGCACCTCCACTTTAGCCCAGTGAGAGACACGGCAAAGTTCTAGCCTACAAAGCTGCAAACTGAAGCATTTGTGTTGTTTTAAGTCATTAAATTTGTAATCTTTTGTTTCAGCCATAATGGGAAACTCATAGACAGCCAAAGCCCCCTGTGACTCAATCCTTTCTCCCCACCACGATGTGCATCATTCTACCAGGGGAGCCACCGCAGCATCGCCCGAAGAAGACTCCCTTCAAAACTCAAATACAGTTCATGATTCTGAGATGCACAGTGTGTCACGCTGAAAAACGTCCTTAACATCAAGCCCTGACAAACCCTCTGCACTCTTACAATCCTGCATCTTCACTCAATCCTCTCTAAGGCCTCTAGACTCCTGCAATCATGTACATCTTAGATTTGAAGACATATGGAATATGACTTGAAAGGATCAGAAGTAAGTTCACTCCTCAGCAACCTTGGAGACTGGAGCAGAGCTCAGATACCACGTGGGATAGAAAACTTCAAAGGAGAACTTAGTTCAAAGAGGAGATAGTGGGGAAAGGGCAGGTACCCTAGAGGTTAAGAGCACGGGCTGCTCTTGTAGAAGACCTGACTCAGTTCTCAGCACCCACATGGTAGCTCACAACTGTCTGGAATTTCTGTTCCAGAAGATATGACACCCTCTTCTGGCCTCTGGGGCACTGCAGGCTACACATGGTATAAGACATATAGGCAGGCAAAATACCATATACAAAAACTAAAAATAAATAAATCATCATCTAATACTTTTTAAAAAGTGAAAGAGGGGAGATAGTAAGAGAGGTTTGCAGATAGGAGAAGAGACAAGAGAGAGGAAGGGAGGGAGGAAAGGAGGGAGCGAGAAGGAAGGGACAGGGACAGTGAGAGGGAAAGACAGCCAACAGCAAGCCTGAGAGGAGAGTGGGTCAGGACACAGGAGGATTGTAATAGGGCCTTACAAAGGCTACATTCTGGCATAAAAATTGAATTAAGATCTTCATTTGTTTTCTTAAGCAAATGAGAATCCAAGAAACTTCACAGACTATGTCCTGCAATGACTATCTTCATTGCAGAGTCAGTAATTAATCAGGTAAATATAAGTAGAATACATAGTTTCAGGCCTAAACAGAGCTTCACTTTATAGAATGGATACACTTATGTCTGTGTGCCAGCTAAGGATCCGATGGAGGCTAAGGAGAAACATAAAGTAACAAGTAACCAACTGAGCAGGAGTCGAGTCTCTCCTTCTACCAAGTAGGGTCTGGAGATCGAACTCAAGTCAAAAGGCTTGGCAGCAAGCACCTTTATCCACTGAAGCATCCCATCAGCCCCAACCAAAGGTAAACAATCAAAAGATACTTAACAATCCTGGGATAACACTGAAGATCTAAGAGATGAAGCTATTTCTTCATAATACAGGAACGATTTCACTAACCCATAGATAAGGCAGGAATTCTTCATTTAATTTTATTTGAGAACAGGCAGACAAACACAGTGCAGTCTAAGGACTTCTTATTTCATCTTCCCTTCTACAAAAATTAGCTATCACCTGGTGTCCAGCCAAGGGCCTTGAGTCCCACTCCATGTGCCTGTCATTACAAAGGTGATGTGTCCCTCTGGAAAACAAACTGCCACTGCCCATACAGAACTCTGGGCAAAAGGGCAGCAGACCTTTGAAAGTCATACACAAGAAAAACAGTTCTCTTCTCAAAGATCCAATTTTACTCTCTGCAACTTACCAATATAGCTATTAAGGACTGGAGGGTTTTTATGTTGAGCAGAAAAGCAAGACGATCTAAAGAAGAAAGCTCACTAGAGGCTCAGCTGAACAGAACATAGGAGCTGAGGATTCTCTGGGCTTCCCTTACTCCCTCCACAGTCCTGAGGCACTGAGGGACAGAGTCAGCTTGCTCTCAGGGTGGTGGGCAGTTCTGCTGCCATTTAATAGTGTTGGAGCTGACCTGAGGAAAGATACAGGGAGACTCAAATGCAGATGTGACCAGTAAACACAGCAGTCCCACGAAAATGAATGGGCTGAAAAGGCTTTAAAGGGGGAGGGGTACTGTAAAGAGGCACACTATCTGTACAAGCACATCTGGAGTTCCAAAGTTGCCATGTGGAGTTCTGGGAAGCACAGCCCAATGACTAAGGAAAATGCACAGGCCTTCACTGACAGGCACTTCAGAGGTTCTCTGCGTGCAGGTGTCCCATGGAACCCCGGAGATGATGCAGACGGTTACATTGTAATCATCCTGGCAGGAAAGAAAGGGGGGCGTGTAGAGAGGTGCCCTTCTCTCCCTTCCTTCAATTAGCAGACTACTGAAACAACAGACCTAAAGAACAGGGTCCCCAGGAACCCAAAGCGAAAGGCTG
The DNA here is from genome assembly GCF_900095145.1 of Mus pahari. Classification (NCBI taxonomy): domain Eukaryota; kingdom Metazoa; phylum Chordata; class Mammalia; order Rodentia; family Muridae; genus Mus; species Mus pahari. The sequence continues at coordinate 91,360,031 of NC_034593.1, read as the reverse complement.
AAGCCCTGATGACTGTCGGAGGAGGACCTTGCCCCCCAGGAAGGGAGTATGCCCAGTCTGACAACTTATCAGGGCACCTTGCCAACCAGACCAGAGCTGACATAATGCTGAGGCAATGACGGGCAGGGTGCCATTTTTGTTTAATTCTTTAAATTAATTTTGACATCCTTGGTATTGCCTGTCTCTCCTCCCTTCCTTTCCTGCCAGACTCCCCCCCCCCCACACACACACGCATACACACTTCCCCCATTGCTTGTTAGCCAAATCTTCTGGCCTCTATTTAAAGCTGAACCTTATGTCAGAACCTAGAAGATGAACTTGAGGACTCCTTTATTTGTTACTCTTCCCAATGTGTCCACATTGACTAAATCTCTTCGCTTCTCTCTTCAGTTGGTTTGTTGGGGATGAGAATCCTGATGGATCTGCCATCGAAACTGAGAGACACTTGTAGCTACCTTTTGTCCTCACGCTATCCCTGTCCAAAAGGACCTAACTCTCTCCTGCTTCCTCTCTTCCTCCACTCAACCTGGAAGACCCTCCTACTTACCCAGTGATTGGCTCCGTTATTCATTAGGGGATTGGTTCACAAGAACAGCACCAGGCCCATTCACAACGATGGATAAACGATAGAATGTCTCCTTTAGGCCAGTTATGAGTCTCCACACTAACTGGTGCCCACTGCAAAGGGAGGCGTCGCTGACCAATGTTGAAAGTAGCACTAATCTATGATTCCAAACCATGTCCACCCACATTTGCCCCCGAACCTGTATAGGAAGTGTGGTCCATGAGGAGGAGCACTATACCCAAAAAAACTTAATGAGTTTCCTAATCCATTCAAATGCAAACCTGGGGGATGCGGGCAGGAGTAGGCTTGAGGGCGTGGTGCCATGTTGAGAAGAACATAAAACTAGACCAGAAGAGTTTATCCATATGGCTCACTAAGCAGAGATCCTAGGTTTCGTGCTGTATCTCATGAAATTAAAAGAAGGTGCCCAGGGGGCTCAAGAGATGGCTCGGTGGTTAAGAACACTGGCTGCTTTTCCAGAGGACCTGGGTTTAATTCTCAACACCACCTGGCAGCTCACAACCATCTGTAACTCCAATCCCAAAGGATCCAACACCCTCTTCTGGCCTCCACAGGTACCAGAAAAATACATGATGCAGACAGATCATATCTGTACATTAAATAAAAATAAACAAGAATAAATAAATAAATAAATAATTTTTGTCTAAAAAAAAAGAAGGTGGAAAGAGTATATTTGAGCATCTGGCAGTTGATTTTGACATACAGGTTGACCTGCTGTTCACTTGAAGATGTCTAGTACCCCTAGCTTAGTTTTGATGAAGAGATTCAAAGGCTCAGGGGAGTTGGAATACTTAAGTAGATTTGCTGTTCAAAACCAAATCCTCAGTAAAGATGCTGTCATTGCTTTCAGTGGGGTCAGTGAGTGGAATGGTTTGGCAAAGGCGACCTCCATAACTTATATGGGGGACCATCTTCACAACGTCTCACTATAAGAAGCCAAATCCCCACACCTGAAAGAATCAGGCCATGACCCTCTGCCATTTTCTCTCTGAGGCATAAGGAATCTGTGACACGCTGTGGCTTCCCACCCCCTATGTACAGTTCTGCCTTCTATGCCTCCTGTGACACAGCCTGTCCTGTCACCGTGAAAGGATGTTGTCAGATATTTTCCTATGCTCTCCCAGGCTCCTTCTGGGCACGTCTCCCTCTCAAGTTCCATCACAACATCGCAGATATGATATGCTGCCTCTTTATTATATTCTCTCACCTCAAGGCTCCCGTGGTTGTGAGAGTCTCTCTTAATGAAGCTCACTTCTGAAGCGTAATTTCACGTCAACTCTTTTCCTGAGTCAACCACTACCACTCACCTATTTTTATAGTGGCTACCATTTTGCCACAGTTAGGAATGATTTCCAGAGGAACTTAAGAGTTTGGGTAGCCAGGACATTGACTGACATTGACCTGGTGGTAAGTCACCCAGGGACATAGCCAAATACATGAAGTTCCTGCACTGGCCACAGACTCTCCAGAAATAGCTGCAATCTGTAATCACTACAAGATAATGTCTGGATGGTAGCTAAGTTCGACAAAGATGGCCGCTGTGTTCTTCCTTTCTCTGTCTGAACTCCATTCCCTGGTGAGAAAAAAAGCCTCAGCTGAAGTTCTGTAAATGTCTGCATTTCCAAGTTTCCACAGAGGGTGATCTTTGCTTTTGTCCTGAGCAGCAGTAAAGGTGTTTTAACAAATATATAAAAACTACACACACACACACACACACACACACACACACACACACACACACACACACACTCTAATCCNNNACACACACACACACACACACACACACACACACACACACACACACACACACACTCTAATCCTCCGTGATGGGAAGATCTGTGGGCTTAATGAATGCCTGATCCCCTGTCACAACATTCCAAGTAACATTGCTCCTGACCAGGGAACCAGCCTTCCAGCCAAGGGTGTGCGTCAGTGGGCTCATTCTTAGGGAATTCATTTGCCCTACTGTGTTCCCCACCATCCTGAAGCCGATTGTTTGACAGAATGATGGAATGGCCTTTTAAAGATACAGTTACAGCACCAAAGAGGCCAGTAGCCTGCAGGGCTTGGGCCGGCATTTCCAGAAGGCTGTATAAGCTTTGAATCTAATATATGGCGCGGTTTCACCCATAGCCACAAGTCCAATGGATCCCCTTTTAATATAGTAAAATATATCGATCTGTTCCTCTAGGGAATCCTTACATGAACACATGGCAGTTGTAGCTCTCTGTTAGGTAATTGTTGTTCTTTTCTTAAAGAGACAGGGAGAGGATTGGATAAAATAATAATACTATAAAAACGTAATGATGCCTAGTTCTTCTGGTTCTTAGCAAATATTTAAATAGTCCTTGCTACCATTTGTGTTCCATATTATAAACGTTTCTAAGATGCACATTTTTATTTACATGAACAAATTCACACTTTCTTTTTACTCCTTTTTTTTCTTTCCTAAATATCCACTCTCTTTTCTTTCTCTTCTCTGTCTCTCTCTCTGTCTGTCTCTGTCTCTGTCTCTCTCTCTCTAAGTTTCATGTAGCTCAGGCTGGCCTCTAACTCCCTAAGTAGCCAAGAATAATCGTGAATTCCTGGTCATCCTGCCTCTACCTCCTGAGTGATCCCTGAGTGAGGCAGGTGATCCCTCGGGACTTCCTCCACACTGGGCGAGCACTCTACCAACTGAACATCTGCAGTCCTGTGTGGGGTATTCTCTAATCGGATTTATTTTCTTTAGCTGAAACATGAAACATGAAATTCCCAAACCAAAGGGTATCTGTAACCTTACAGTTCTTTGTGTACTATCCACCCGTCAAGTTACTCTTCCAAATAATTATGATAAATAGCAGGACCAGAAACAGGAGAACCATCACTAGCCCTGGGAGTTGCCATTGGATTTTTGCAAGAATTGGGTTTTTATGGATGAACCTCCTACATACCCACTAAGAGAAGGAGTGGGTTGGGTTTTTGCTGAATTCAGGACAGAGCCAAGTAAGAGGAGGAACAAAGCCCAGTCAGGAAGGGTCAAGTAGGAGGATGGAGACAAGGACATCAGCAGGTTCTCTGTTGGTGAGGGAAGGGGCAGGACTGCCAGTTCACATGGCCCGCCAGGAACGCTGCAGGTAAGCCAGCAAGCAAATGACAAGAGATGGCTGAGATCTAATTTGGTGATGGGAAGGGTGGGAAGAGGGAAGGCACCCAGTACACACACACACACACACACACACACACACACACACACACACACACACACACACACACACACACACACACACACACACACACACACACCAAGAATAATCAGAAGAACCTGTTAGGGGAGTCAAGGACCTTGGCACCTTGTAAGGAAGCCTAGCTGCTGGCACTCACCGCACTGTTATGTAAGCCACTCTGTCAGGTGTTCAGTGCAGACATAACGTATTATTTCAAGTGTCTCGTGTTATCGGATCCCTTTATACCCTTATCCCGATCCTTCAGTTCTTTCTCCTGCTTTCTATGCAGTGAAATGGCCCTCCTCCCAATCCACAGGTACACAGGTAAGCTGCTCCCCAGGGAGTGAGGAGTGATCCCTTCTGCCTAGAAGATTCTTCCCCCAGAAACCCACTTGGCACCCTCCTTCATTTCCTTTAGACTTTTACATCATCACCAAAGACTGTCCGGGGCTTAAACCCTGGCCTTCTCTGACTCCTGATGCCAGAGCCCTCTTTCTCAGCCCCAAGCCCCAACTACCTTCTCGTGTACTCTGGGCCCTTTCATTTACTATGGCTCAGAGCTTTTACTTTTCTCCATTTAGAAGTAAGAACCTGTGAAAAGAAGGAGAAACAGGAAGAGGAGGAGGAAGTGAGGAAGGAGGAAGAAAGGAATGAGGGATGGGAGAGGGAGGAAGGAGGGATGGGAGGAAGGAGGAAGTGGAGGAAGGAGGGGAGGGAAGGAGGGGAGGAGGGAGGGGAGGAGAGAGATTACCTTCCTGCTGGAGGGATTTTTGTCTCTTTCCTTCACTGACTTATCAAGTGTCTGACAAGTAGGAGGTACTCAGTCCTTGATGAACAAATGAAGGACATTGGGTGCTGATGTTTGGTATATGTATTACTGCTTCAGGGCTTACCCTGGGTTAACCACACCGAAGACTGCTTCAAGGTCCACAGACAGCTCTCAACAGCCCTTCATATCAGAACATTCTCCTGGATGTCTATCAACGGGAAACTGAGACACACAGGGCCAAAGGACCTGACTGCTGCTGCTGCATGGAATGCTGAGTGCCTGCCACCACATCTCAGGCAGTCTCGCTCTGTCCTCATGCTGGTCAATGGCAGGGACTGTGACTAGAATGTCCCTTGTCTAGTGTCCTAGGATGACGATGGTAGGCCAGGACAGCTGTTGCTCCCCAGCATTGGAGTAACCCTGCACCACAGCTGGCCACCACCCAGTAGATAAGGTCTCAGCTTCCAGCCTTGGCTCCCTGGTAATCAGCAGCGTCCAGATCGCCCTGGATCTGCCCCTCACACGCGTGCCTGGGAGGACAAGAGAAAAGGAAGCTGAGAGGGCACAGCAAATGAGGTCAGGGAGAGGCAGGCAACGGAAATTCTAGACTCACCGGGAGCCAAGGGGGGCTGGGAGGCTGGAGTCGCTGGTTATGCTCAGCGGGCACCCAGTGGGCAGAAATCCCATTGCCTGGTTCTCCTGGGGCGGGGGTTGAAGGGCAGGCTGTATCTCTGTAGTTGTATTGTGATGGCAAAGGAGGAAACGAGAGCAGCTGATCCAGCCAGGGCCGGGAGTGCCCACGTGTGCACAGACCCGCCTTTGTGTTCTGGGCCCAGACAACGGCCGCATTCTTCCCCCACCTCAGTGACGTTCTTCGTGGACATGTCTCCAGCGCACATTGTCAAACGATCAAGCGGCTGTGGATCAGATGATACAGCAGTCCCTCTAGTACCCACTCTGCTTGGGCTGTGGCTCCCCTTGTCACCAAGCACAGAGTGGGTAGCTGGCCCCAGCCCTGCCTGTGAGGCTCCCAGGGGTCCCTGATAGCTGCAGACTAGGCCTCTCAGAAGTCAGAGTTTCAGAACTCAGGTGCTTGAGGGGCCTCGAGAGCCGGTCCACACCTCGGGGAATCAGGGACAGGGGCCATCCAAAGCATGTCCTCCCCAACCTCAGTGAACTTTCTGCTAGCTAGCCTTACTGAGGTGACAGGTTCTGAAGGGGGTTGGGAATGGTGCCAGTTGGATTTCTGGGGCAACAGAGCTTCTAGGCACAGGGATACTCTGACACTCTCCCAAGCTGCTAGTGTGTCTGCAGAGCAGGAGAAGCCCCATGGTAAGACCACCGTTCCCATGATTCCCAAAGACTTGTCACTAGACTGTCTCCTAACCCCGACTGATGGTTTCCGAAGCAAATGGTTTTATGTACCGAAGCCAAGGGCAACAGATGAAGCACCCAGGGTGTTGCCTGCTATCCCGCTTAGTCACACGGCAGGACCACTGATGGCTCAGCTACTTTGGGAAGGGCATCTTTTTCTAAATGTAACAAAAACATCCTTTGACTAGCACAATGGCCACTTCCCCTAGCCTCCTAGGTTCATCCGCTGTCACGGCTGGAAAACTTGCTTCTCCTTCCAAGGAAGACAACTTTACACTGTAAGATCTTGAATGAGAGATTATCCTCTCTAACCCTTCGTGTTCTCACCATAAGATGGGGCTTTCGGAGCCAGTGAGATGGCTCAGCAGGTAACAAACTTGTAGCCAAGCCTGAGGCTTGAGCTGATCTCAGGATAAGATGGGGTTTAGAGTCCCTGCCCTCATCCCCTCACTGAAGTTGTCAACCGGTGGGTCGCTACCCCTCTGGGGGTTGTATATCAGATATTCTACACATCAGACATTTACATTATGATTCATAACAATAGAAAAATTATGGTTATGTAGTAGCAATGAAAATAATTTTATGGTTGGGGTCATCACAACATGAGAATCTGTATTAAAGGGTCACAGCGTTAGGAAAGTTGAGAACCGCTCCCTCACAGGCTACCGTGAAGTTCGAATAAAATAATCAGTGAAACATGAGGATGACAATGACAATGACAGTGATAATGACAGCTGCCCCTGCTGTTACAGCTTCTGTGTTTGGTTACTGTACAGCCGAGCTATATAAAATATCAAGGAGGTACATACATCATTACATTTCTCTTCACCTTTAATGATTATATATTAAAGTTTCCTCTCTTTTGGTATGCAGATCTATGGAGTTTCATACCTGTATGGACTTAGGAGAGACTCAGAATGTCCCATTGGCACAGAAAAGTCCCCTCACACTATGTCTTTGCAGTCACAGCTGAAGCCACTCCTAAGTCTGGATCCGTGCTCCATCTTCAGGTATTTGTCCAGAACACCTCACAAATGAAGTGCCTCTACATGCAGCCTTTTAAACTTGTATTTGGAGATAATACATATCTCACATCATAGTAAGAATGATAGAGAGTCTGCCTCTATCCCATGTCCCCAGAGGTAATCTTGTAAAACAACCAAGAAGCAGAGTGCTACAAATCACAAGACGTCCTCCTCATGCCTCCTCTGCTTCTACACCCCGCTGTTCCTTAGCTCCTAGCAAGCACTGATGTGCCCTCTATTTTGTGTATTGTTTGGGGTTTCTTTTTTGTTTTTCTTTGACCCAGTGTAAATCTTTGGAGATGTGCCCAAGTCTTTGTGTGTATGAATTGGCCGTTCAAGTAACTATGGCCAAAAGAAATATTCAGAATCACCCCAGAACTCCCTGCTGAGTGTTGTTCAATGGCATAGATGTGCCACAGCTTGTTTTTACCACTCACTGAAGGACATCTCAGATGTTCCTAGGTTTGGACTGCTATCAATATGGCTGTTATAAACACTGGCACATAGAATCTGTTGTTGCTTGGTGTCTGAGACAGGGCCTTGCTGGATGGCCCTGGATGGCCTAGTACTCCAGACGTTGCTTAGGTTTCCTGAGCATCAACATAACTGTCTTGGCTGCTTGGAGGTGGCTCTGAGGGAGGGTTGCCCCACAACCTCCTCTGCCTTCCTGCTCCAACTCATCCGGTAGGCTCTTTATGAGTTTAGGTCTGTATGTGTGTGTGTGTGTGCATACGTGCGTGCATGTATGTGTGTGTGTGTGTGCATGTGTGTGTGTGTGTGTGTATGTTATATGCGTGTGTGTGTGCAAGTGTATTCACCGGGGCAGGTACATGTGGATATCAGGGGCTTAGACCACATCTCTCCCACAATTGTTTCTCTACCTTATTCATTATTCTTGGAGCAGAGTTTCTTACTAACCTAGAGTTTGCTATCATGTATAGACTGGCTGACCTGCTAGCCTCCCTGGGATCGGCCCGTCTCTGACCACTAGTGCTAGAGTTATGGGTGTGTGCTGTCATGCCTGGTATCTACTGGGTGCTAGGGATCCAAACTCAGGTCCTTATGCATGCCCAGCAAGCACTTTGCCCCTGAGCCATCTCCCCGATCCCCCTGATTTTAATTGGAATCACCTTGTAAGCTAAATCAATGTGGGACATACTTCCTCCCATCCGGTATATTCTGCACGCTAACAAAGGGGCTGACATTGTACAGGGTGTAATGGGTATTTAATGTTTACTCGCACCACAGCCTTGATTCTTGCTGCTCTCCAGAGACATCATTGTTGCTGATCAAATCCACAAAACTATCTAGTCATGTTGCCTGTGATCAATACTTGAGAGAGAGTGGATGTTAATTTTGGCTGTTGGCTCATTTAATGATTATCCTGACTGAGGTTCAACTGGGTGCTGGGGTGACATGAGAGTGAGGTAGCCTTGCCCCTGTGAGCTCACTGAGTCTCTAGCAGCAAGAAGCACAATTGAACAGATAATTATTCTATGATCCAGCAGTAGGTCCTGCTGATAGGAAACAAAGAGCTCTCTCGGACTGGTATGGGGACCCCCTGACCAGCTCTGGAAATCAAGAAGGTACTTCAGAAAAAGTGATTTGTAAGTCTGGGCTTTAAAAACTTAGAATTGAGTGGCATATGCCTTTAATCCCAGTACCTGGGAGGCAGAGGTAAGCATTTTTCTGTAAGTTTGAGGCCAGCCTGGTCTACATAGAGAGTTCCAAGCTAGTCAGGGATACAGAGTGAGAACCTGTCTCAAAAACAAAAACCTGAGAACGTCAGTAAGTTCTTCATTTCCTTATGTTTTCCTTCCTTGGCACTTTCTTATTGAGAACCATGTGTCTTTAATGGTAAACCCTGATAAAGGCTTCATCCACTGACCCTCTAGTTCAATAACAAGAAAAATGACGATAAAGAAGAAATGTGCCTTTCTGATTATGGTGGTGATGACGCTGATGAAAACAGAGCCATGAGACCCTCCCTGGCCACATTCCTCCAAGGTTCTACTTGGGTGCCCTATATGGACCTGGAGTTGTGGGGTCCCAAGATGTGTTTCAGTATGCACTCCCCAACCAGCTGCTTACTCTACAGTCCATGCAGAACTGAAAGACAAATGAACATAGCTTCCATCAGCTAATCCCTGGGGCTACCACCAGGAAGTTCTGCGAGAGAAGGAAGAGAGCCAAAGGATGCTCCTCATATGAAAGAGGCCCATTTGGCCAGCAGGTCATCCTCAAGTCTCAGAGACACAAGACCTAGCTAGACTTTGCCCCCCGTGCTTTGATGCTATACTAGGTTTGCACAGATGAGGGAAGCAAGGTACCCCCACAGCAGGCTCAGCTAGCTTATCTCCTTATCTCTCCGTTGTCTTCTCTAGTTCCTGCTCACACCAGCCACTCCAGGCCAATTTCCTGACTGGCTGTCCAGTATGTACAATATACAGCAGGCAGTCACACTCCTGCATTTCAGCCTGTAGGCCTTTTCCTTGGCCTTGTTTTAGGGACACATTCCCTTTAAGGATTCCAACTGCCCTTAGTTGGCAGTGGGTTTGAGAGGGAGAGATTAGCATCCACACAGGAGCCTGCTGCATTAGTGACCAGCAAGAACCCCCAATCAGAGAAGGGCAAAGCAGAGACAGGGCACCCTGGGAAGGGAGGTGGGAGGGGGCATGCCCTCCTCCTGCTCTGCACGTTGGTCCAGTACATTTGCTTAGATGAGGAGGTCCAGGCCCTCTGAGAGCAGGTGTCAGCACTGTGGTTATTAAGCCTCGTCCCGTGTGCCCTCCATCCTTTCTGACTTCAGTTCCCGTCCTTTGGACAATCCAATCACTCATATCCTCCTTAGCACAGGTTCTGACAACCCCTGTAATAGGATCCTTTGGGAGCTCAATTAATTCTTCCTGGGAAAGGCTCTGGAGGCCTTAGGAGTGAGACTCGGGCTAACGATTTCTCTGGATGTAATATGGGCCTTCAGTCCTTCCTTGATGTTTTATTCCTCCCCCCTCAAAGCAAATCTCTCTAACTTTGTTGATCACACGTTGCTGAAGACATCTGTGCTTATCTTTACTTCACTTGCAGATTTCCCCCAAGACCAAACCAACTCCTAAGAAGGTAAATCCAGCATTCAAGGTCAAGGTTGGTGTGCTTTAAACAGCCCAAGGTCTATCTGGGCAAAACATAGAACAGCCAGTTCATTCTCCTTTTTCTCCTGCTGTGTCTTATCCTTGGCTCTTTGGCTAAACAACTGTCCACAGCTAAACTTAACCCTAAGGCTGACCTCTTTGAACCTCATCTCAACAACAGGATCCTCTCGGGTGGCTATGGCTGCATGTGTGTCATCGGGAGCAGAGCGACAGGCAAACAAAGGACAAGCACCTACCTCAACACCTCTGCCTTTGTCTTCGGCTTGCTCGTCAACCCTGGGCCCCAAATCAAGCTACTCACAGCCCTATCTTCCTCAAAGGACGATGAGGGATTGACAGTCCTGACTCTAGTGTGCAGAGAGACACAGTTTTAGGCTTACACAATGAGACTTAAGAGTTCTGAGCCTCAGGATGAAGTACTTGGTTCCTGAGAGGATTCCTTTTTCTTTTTCCTATAAAAATGCGGATAAGATGCTAGGTGCGGTGGAGGAGGAGACCTTTTATCCCAGCACTCTGGAAGCTGAGACAGAGGCTGGTGGAGCTTGGTGATTTATAGGCTATGCTGGTCCTTATCCAGGACAGCCAGGGCTGCACTTAATACCCTGCCTCAACAGGCCTGCCCTGACAAAAGTAGACAATGGTGTGTATAAGGGTGCCGTAAGGAGCATGGTATGACTCTAACAATAACACAGACCACTACCCATTTCCATTCTTCCTTCTTCCCTTCCACATGACCCACCCATGTCTGCATCTCTGGGAGCTAACCTAACAAGGACTGTTTCCTTGAATTAATATGTAATGATCTGTAAAGAGCAAAAGGTTCATATTTTTGGGAAACAGTGAGTTTTTCCATATTTTGTCCCCCTTTGGTTTGGATGCTTGGAACAGTATCAGATATATAGGCAGTGCTTCAAAAACTTCTGCTGGATGCTTAAATGTTCTTACCGAGATCTGTAGAGGTGCCTGCATGGTGTCAGCATAGATAAGTGAACCAGACAAAAATTTGACCTTGTTTTTCCTGCCTGCAAATTTCACTCATCTCTGTGGAGTCCACTCAAGCCAGAAGCCCAGGGAACCTTCCTTGAGTCATTCTACATTCTCAGTATCCATATCTGACAGGAACCAGCACGTCTAGCTAATTTATTCCCCAAGCTCCCTCCTCCGATGGTCTCCTCAACCGCTTCAGGCCAGGGCATCTCTGGATTGCCACCACCACATCCTAAGATCCCTCCCTGGGGGCATTGTGGATACAGACCGGCCGACATCATCTTTTCAAAACTCTGCCATTGCCTTGTGGTATTAGTTACTTCTCTTGTTGCAAACACCTTAAGGAAGGGTTTGTTTTGGTTTGCAGTTTAAGGATACACAGTCGGCCATGGTAGGGAAAGCCTGGCAGCAAGAGTTTTAGGTTGCTGGTAAAGTTGTGTTTACAATGTAACATCAAATCAGGGAGTGGAGGGATGAATACGAATCTGGTCACTTTCTCCTTTTTATTTACTCTGGGCCCCAGGCCGTCTCAGGAAGCTATCCATAGTTAGGATGGGTCACCTCATCACAGATACCCTAATCTAGAAGCTCCCTCATAGACATGCTCAGATAATTGTCTCCTAAGTGACCCCAGATCCTGTCAAGCTGACAATCGATATGAGTCATCACACTTGCTGAAAGTCCTCATGGCTCCCTGTAACTGCGAGAACTGGCTTTAACTTGTGTTTACTATTAAAGTCTAAAAGGATTCTAAGGATGTCTGACACTGGAATCTCTGATGTGGGTCCTATGATCTTGAGGTGACCGACCGATGGTTAACTATTGTCAACTTGATTTGGCATTACCTAGGAGACGCCCGCAGAGATGAGTCATTGATGAGTTAGTTTCCAGAGAGGCTTAACTAGGCCACACCATTCCGTGGACTAGGGCCCTGGACAGAATAGAAAGGCAAACAGGAGAAGGCACAGGCGCCAACATTCATCTCTCCCCGCTTCCTGACTGCAGATGCAATGTGACCTCAAGGCCTTGCTGCCACGCCTTCCTGCCGTCACCAAGTGTTTCCCCTCTTAAACCATGTCCCAGAACAAATCCTTCCCCCATTAAGTTGCTTCTACTCAAGCATCTGGCCACAGCAAACAAACAAACAAACAAAAACCCAAGTAACCAATAACAAGTAAACAAGTAACTGGTGCCGCCTGTGTAGACACCACAGCCAAGAAGGGCTCCTGAGGAAGCATCAATCAGGCCCCAGTTCACCATCTTTCTCTTATTTGAGAAAGGGTCTCACTATGTAGGGCTGGTCCTGAATGCGTTGAGATCTACCTGCTTTACATCCCAAGTGATTAAAGGCGTGTGCCATCATTTCCCGCCCTGGTGCTGGCTACCCAGGTTTACTTTGATTTGTGAGGATTCCTCAAGCTGTATGCTGTGATTAGTGCAGTTGTTTCACATACCCAGTTGTCTAAGACAGCCCTTCCCCCAGGGAGACTTTGTGAATACCCTCCCTTCCAGTCAACCTTGTGTCTTTCCAACTTCTGCTACGTCTCACCTAGTCCTTCTCCCTGGCTTTTAGACCCCAGATCCGCAGTCCAGTTGCCGACATTTCTTTCTCTCCCACCTAGACTTGTTCTCTTTAAGGACAAGATCTGAGACACGCCAGCATTTTACCAAAGCCTCCACAGATATGAGCTGAGCAGATGAAGGGAGGAGAAGGGGCCTGCACGTAACTGCATGTATGTTCCTTTCTTCCCTTCTGAGAACACATGGCACTGTGCACAGAGCTGCTTCTAGCCACTGAGGCAGGAAACCCAAGCCATCTCTCTCCCCTGAGCTAAATGGACCACCTTCCCACCACCAGGCTCCATAGCCAATGCCACAGACCCTGCAGTGCTCTGCTGGACACTCTGTCCACTGGGCCAGTAGCAGAGCCTCTGATCTCATCCTGTGTAAACACCACGGCCAAGAAGGGCTCCTGTGGGAGCATCCAGTCGGCCTGAGTTCACCGTCTTTCGTTATTGCTCAGCTGGAGAGAAAACATTCCACGGCTCCGGGCAAGCTAGACAGCAGATTTTACAAAGGGCTTTAAAAGGACCAGAAGCGTTTCCTGTGGCTAGTTATAAGCTAAAATGGACTCACCACTTGACAACTGGGGTGTTCCTTGTACTTCTTCACCTTTGCTACCCTGTGTGCATGCCCCCTTGGGACACCCAGGGTCAAAACTGAAATGGTCATGCATACCGTGCTTGCGTGCCTGTGTGTGCGTTTGTGTGTGTGCACATATGGGTGTACCGTGTAGTAGAAAATGCTCTGGATTTTCATTCTCTCTCTCTCTCTCTCTCTCTCTCTCTCTCTCTCTCTCTCTCTCTCTCTCTCTCTCTCTCTCTCTCTGGTGTTTTGAGACAGGGTTTCTCTGTATAGCCCTGGTTGTCCTGGAACTCACTTTGTAGACCAGGCTGGCCTTGAACTCAGAAATCTGCCTGCCTCTGCCTCCCAAGTGCTGGGATTAAAGGCATGCACCACCATGCCCGGCTTTCATTGTCTTTTAATGTGAACTAAAATATGAACAGGGGATAAGACATGGATTGTTGTAAACATTTAGCAATGTTTTTTTCTAGACCGAAGTTCCAATAGTCCTTCCACAATCCTCCCCCAAACATAGTCATGTTTGTCACAGCCATACCCCATTACTCTGGTACCAGCTTGTCCTAGTTAGGGTTTCTATTGTTGCAACCAAAACACCATGACCAACAAGCAAGTTGAATAGGAAAGGGTTTGTCCAGCTTACACATTTAGATCAAAGTCCATCACTGGAGGAAGTCAGGACAGGAGCTTAGGCAGGGCAGGAACCCAGAGGCAGGAGCTGATGCAGAGGCCATGGAGGGGTGCTATCCATTGGTTTGCTTCACATGGCTTACTCAGCCTGCTTTTTTTGTTTGTTTGTTTGTTTGTTTGTTTGTTTGGTTTGTTTTTTGGTTTTTGGTTTTTGGTTTTTTTGAGACAGGGTTTCCTCTGTGTAGTCCTGGCTGGTTGTCCTGGAACTCACTCTGTAGACCAGGCTGGCCTTGAGCTCAGAAATTCACCTGCCTCTGCCTCCTAAGTGCTGGAATTAAAGGTGCGTGCCACCACGCCCGGCCTCTGCTTTCTTATAGAATGCCTGGACTACCAGCCCAGGGATGACAGTATCCACAAAGGTGGGACCCTCCCCTATTGATAACTAATTGAGAAAATGCCTTTATAGGTGGAACTCACAGTGGTGGCGGTGGGGCAGGATTTCCTCAACTGAGGCTCCTTTCTCCCTGAAGACAACTAGCTTGTGTCACGTTGGCGTACAAGACCAGCCAGTACAGTGTTTTACATGGATTGCTGAGAGCATCCATCGTGAGTTAAGTTAGCACAAGTGACGCAGTGCCACTAGAAACTTCCATACAGATATAAGTATCACATTCGCACCACCAGAAGGCCACCTTTACAAGTGGCAGGTACTTCTTAAACTAGATGTCTTTTAAAGGAATTTCAGACATTACTGGAAAAGGTAGGGGGACAGTGACTTCCTGGCCAGCATAAACCAGGACAGGAGGTCATGACTGCGTATGGAAGGTTACTTAACTCCTCCCAGGAGCTGAATTCCACACCTTGAGCATCATTTCTCATTGGTTCTCAGCAAGTCCTTCTCTGGAATCCCCTTCTCAGGACGGCTGTATTTCAAATCTTCACTGAGCCCCCTGCCTCATTCTGAGGTCACCATTAATGGCTAGCTCTGCCTGCCATCCTTTGGGGAAATGGCTAAAAATATCCTTCAGACGACTGTATCATCAGGGTTCTTGTAAAACCAGAGGAGCACAGGAACGCCTCTGTTAACATGTCATACGACCAGACTCAGGCATTGAAGATGAGTTCGGGGAAGCAGTTCCTAGCTACAGACCTTCAGCTCATCAAAGACTGAAAGCAAACTCTAAGAAAACCCACCACCGACTGTGTACTTGTGACACAGAATGCTCTGAAATTCCCTCTCTCTGCGTGTGCAGGTATACACTCATGTGTGTGCATCACATGTATTTGGAGGTCAGTGGTCAACACTGGATATTGTCTTAGCGGCTTTTCTATTGCTGTGATAAGACACTGTGACCAGGGCAACCGGTAGAAGAAAGAATTTATTTGGGGCTTATAATTTCGGAAGGTTAGAATCTGGTAGGTAGCAGGCCAACAGACATGGCACTGGGGACAGTAGGCGAAAGTTCACATCTATATCCATAAGAACAAAGCAGAGAGATCATAGAGGTACCAGGGAATGGCATGGAATTTTGAAATGTCAAAGCCCACCCCCCATGGCACACCTTCTCCAGCAAGGCTACACCTATTAATTCTTCCCAAACAGTTCCACCAAATGGGAACCAAGTAGTCAGATATATGGGTTTCTGAGGACCTTTCCCATTCAAAGTACTACAAATGTATTCCTTAACCACTTGATATTTTTGAGACAGAGGTCTCTCACTGAACCTGTAGCTCACTGATTCAGCTGACCTGGACAGCCAGTGAGCCCCCCGAGATACCCCCATCCTCCTCTCCCCAGCACTGGGATTAGAGGTTCGTGCTGCCTCACCTAGTTTTTATGTGGATGCTAGGAATAGAACTCTAGCCCTCTTGCTTGAATGACAAGCATTTTCCAGCTGAGCCATACCCCCAGCTCTGAAATTTTCTTTCAATAAGGCATATGTGCTGAATAAATCCTAGGTGAGAGTTCGTGTTTGTAGACTATGTGACTGTGAAGGCAGAGACTCGGGATTGTGAAGTTGAGGCTAAGCATGTGTTTCATTCTACACTCCCAGGATCACTGAGAAAGAAAGGGAAGCTCCCAGTACAAAGGTCTATTCAAGGTGATGTTTTCCCATTGCTTTACTGAGAGCAGGAGACAAGTATAGGGAAAGATGTGTCTAGAGAGTCACTTTGATATCTTGTTTGTTCTTCCTAAGAAAATTGTATCATTCTAGATTGGGGGTAGCATCCAAAGATAACCCCACATCAGCACCTCACACCAGGTGGAGGGGTGCATAAAGCTCCAGCCTGTTCCACACTACATCCATCAACTTGGCTCTCCTAGAAGGACAATGGGGTGCCATCTTGATCTTTGGTGAGAATGGTTAATCATTTGGGGTCTAACTCCCCAAACTTTCAAAGTTGCCAAGGAACCTGGGAATGTGGCTTAGTGTTAAATTGCTCACCTGGCATTTACAAGCCCTGCATTAGAACTCCAATCCCTCTTAAATCTGAACAGGGTGGCACATATCTATAATCCCAACACTTGGAAGGTGGAGGGATGAAGAGTTCAAAGTCACCTTTGGTTACATAGTAAGTTTGAGGCCTGAGGTACATGACACTCTGTGCAACAATAATAATAGCAATGAGAAACAACAACAACAACAAAAAATGTTCAGAGAAAGAGAAACAGTCCTCACATTTTTTTTTTTTTTTTTTTTTAAGATTTATTTATTTATTATATGTAAGTACACTTCTGCAGTGTCACTCCAGAAGAGGGAGTCAGATCTTGTTACAGATGGTTGTGAGCCACCATGTGGTTGCTGGGATTTGAACTCCGGACCTTCAGAAGAGCAGTTGGGTGCTCTTACCCACTGAGCCATCTCACCAGCCCCCAGTCCTCACATCTTGATCAGCATAGACAGTTGTTTCCTAACCACCAAATTCTAGTGTCTCTGCATTGGCCACTTTCATATTCATGAGGGATTCGTTGATTCACGTGTTGAACAAATGCCTGACTGGCTGAAAGGCCAGAGAGGTAATGGAGATGCTTAATCTCAAGAACCATCAGGAGCCAGCGGGAGAGTGTAGCAGCGCTGGCTACTCCATAGGGGTGAATGAACTCAGGACCTGCAGGCACCAACAGCAGAGTGCTGTGAGAGCTCAGAACCAGCACAGGGAGGGATGCTCTAGAACAACTGCTGAGTGGTATGTGAACAGCTGGATAGTGGGAAACGCTAAGCCAAAACACACTCTGCAGGAGAGCTCCTCCTGGCCCACTGTATGCATACCTCTGCCCCTCTGCCCATCACAGCTTCTCTTTGGAGGCTCTGTGATGGACTGTACTCCCAGCAAGCTGGACCCAAGACCTGCTTTCTTCCCGTGCTCATAGCACCGTTCTTCCAGCTGAAACCAGGCCCAGCACTGGTCTTCCTGCATTGTCAACACGTCCTGAGATTTTGCATCCCATTGCTCCACTAACAGCCCTGGAACTAGATAGGAGGTTCACTCAGCCTATGGGAAAACTATTCTGTTCTGAGCTTTCTTGTGATGAATCCACATTCTATGAGGATCTTGTCCATTTGAGGGTTTTTGTTGTCCTACCTATGAATTGGAGGTGGGGGGGGGGCAGAGACAAGACAGAGACAAAGAGAAGAACAAAAGATAAAGCAATGACATTGGTGTCAGCATCAGGAGTCCTGTCCAGAGATGTCGCTGTGCCCAGAATCGGCTGCTGGTGACTTAATGCAATTAAAATCCCAATGAGACTTGGTGACTTTTCACAATCTTGGTGGGGCTTGTCACTTTGAGGTTCCTGAAATGATAGTCTCGGTCTAACTGCAGAGTGGAACCAAGGTGATGCCTTTGGAAGACATGATCTCACCAGCCCTGGGTGGCAGAGGCCCCAGGGGATGTTGGAAGGAGCAGCTGTGAGGCACTATGGCAACAAGGTATAGATAGGAAGGATGGAGCTTTGCTGAGACCTGGCTCTCTGCGAAGCTGAATGGAAAGCCTGGGACAAGCGGCCTCTACCTCAGTGAGCCTTAGCTTTCTCAAATTTAAAATATGAGTAACAAATTAAAATGTTATTAAGTTAAGTTTATTATTACAAACCATTCATTTAAATGTTATTAAATTAAATAAAAAATTATGTGTGCCTGTTATTCTAGTGTCCCAGAGGCCAAAGCATGAGGATCATGAGTCTGAGGCTAGCCTGAGCTACAAAAGTGTGTCAAGGACAGGGAACGTAGAAACTTAAACACTTGTAAACCGTTTTCCATAAAAATAAAAGAATTTCAAGGAGGACTTACTGACTTATAACTCCGAGAAATAAGAAGCCTAGAGCACAGGCCCACACATGAAGAAACTGATGCTGGAGCTGGGGAGGTGACCATTAACGAAGTGCTTTCATAAACACGAGGAGCTGAGCGATCCCCAGTACATGTGTGTTGGGGAACAGGGAGCCAGGTGTGATGGCCATTATTGCAATCTAGCACTGGGGAGGTGGAGGTGGGACGATCCCGGGGCTCACTGCCCAGGTGGCCTAGTCAAACCTGTGATCTCCAGGTTAACAGAGAGGCCTTGTCTCAAAAAAATAGGGTGAAGAGTAATCAAGGATATACCTGACACCCAATGCCTGCCTCTGACCTTCACACACATGCATACACACACACACACACACAGATATACATACACACACATACACACACACCACACACACATATACATATATATATATATACATACAATATATGACACCAACATTTCATACCCATACAGACCATACATACATACCACATATACACACATACACACACACCACACATATACAACAATATACATATAATATATGACACCAACACATCACACACATACAGACCATACATACACACTGCACACACCCATACACACACTACATATATCATATGCACATCTCACATACACACCAGACACATCAACACGTAATACACACATATATACACACAACATATCACACAAGCACACACATACATACCACATACACACACATATATACATAGCATATCACACAAGCACATACACACATACACACACACACACACACACACACATATATATATATATATATATATATATACAGCATATCACACAAGCACACATATACATACCATACATACCATATATATATACACACACACACACATCACACATATAAAGTAATTTTTTTGTATATGTGAGAGACAGGGTTTCATGTAACCCAAGCTGATCTCAGACTCACTGTATAGCCACAGCTGGCCCTGAACTCCACCTGATCCTGCCTCTACCTCTTAAGTGCTGAAATTACACACATGAACCACAAGCCTGGGCACTTTTAAGATTTTTTTTCAATCTTTCTTTCCTTTTCGAGGGCGGATTGTGCTCATCTCTTAAGACCTCTGGCTCACTGAAATGACAATTAACTAGTATTACAGTAAGCAGTGTCTGTACTTGCTCTGTGCCAGCCAGCCCCGTGTCAGCCTCTTACAGGTATTAGCTCTCCTGGGGGGCAGGAATTTTACAGATGAAAAGGGTCAGAGGGAAAGATCAGCTGAGTCAGAGGCAGGTGAGCTGTCCAGAGGCAGATCTGGACAGGGTGGGAGGCTGGTTTACTGCGAGCCAGCATGGCTTCCTAGGCCCTAAAGGACAGACTGCCACCATTCCTCCTTTCCTGGCTACTTCCTGGAACCCTAGTCAGAGGAGGCGTCGAGGGGAAATGGAGCTGCTGCTTCCGGTTCCCATCCCATCAGTGATGCACAGAGATGAGTAGACCCTTATAGGAGTGATGGCTTCAGTGGCCTAGCACAGTCCCCTGGTTCAGGGTTTAACCCTCGCTTTATTCACTCCATCTGTCCTGCTCTGAAACAGCCCCCACCTGACAGGCCTCAGCAAATGGAGATTGAAATCCCATGCCC
The DNA here is from genome assembly GCF_900095145.1 of Mus pahari. Classification (NCBI taxonomy): domain Eukaryota; kingdom Metazoa; phylum Chordata; class Mammalia; order Rodentia; family Muridae; genus Mus; species Mus pahari. The sequence continues at coordinate 91,340,251 of NC_034593.1, read as the reverse complement.
ACCCGGGGCAGCACTCTGGGAAAGGACTGCTACCTCCTGTTTACATGAGACTGCAGTCAGTGATGGAGGAGTAAATACTGCCCAGGAAGCCCCTACTGCCAATGACAGTAGCTGGTGGGAACTCTAAGGGTTAATCTCTCTTCACAGTGCCTTGAGATCAACCTAGATCCAGCCTCAGTGGGATTAGGAAAAGGCAGGGGAGGATGGGAGAAAAGGAAGATCAACTGTTCTCTCTAAGATGGTTTGGGAGAACAGAGCCAGCCTGGGCAGATAGCATAGGCAGGGAGGCCTCTGGAAGTGCTTCCAAGCTAATAGGACATCCTTTCTCTCAGTCAGACTCTCTGCAGCAGATTCCTGCGGCTTTGTGGGAAGCCTTTATCCTGCTGACCTCCGGCCCAGACATCTCAAGGACAGTAGCTAGCCAGGCACAAAGTGGACCTTGTGTCCATATCTTTGCCTTTACCCTGTGTGGTAGCTTTCTTGGTTCAGGCCTGGTGTGTACCCAAAGTTCAGTAGAACCCCAGAGGAGGAGAAATGGTGAGACAACAAGCACACAGGTAGCCATGTGTAGATGGTTAGTGTCTCTGTAGAGACCGGGCACAGTCTAGGTTCTGGTCTTGTATCTCTGGATCTCAAGATGGGCATGAGAATGAATAAAGTAGTTTAGGCATTAAAAACTCGAGAAAATTCCAGAAAGTAAGATTTTAATAGAGCCAGCAATGGAACTAGCAGGCTTGGACCAAAGCTACAGATCACAGGCAGAGCAAGAGGCTTAAGCCAAGACTCAAGGCTGGGAGTTTATGTACAGACACTCCCTGTACAGGTACTCGCTGTATAGGAGAGGGGTTAGTTAGGCATCTGAGAGGTGGGGGGGGGGAGAGGAAGAGGAAGAGGAAGAGGAGGAGGAGGAGGAGGAGGAAGAAGAAGAAGAAGAAGAAGAAGAAGAAGAAGAAGAAGAAGAAGAAGAAGAAGAAGAAGAAGAAGAAGAAGAAGAANAAGAAGAAGAAGAAGAAGAAGAAGAAGAAGAAGAAGAAGAAGAAGAAGAAGAAGAAGAAGAAGAAGAAGAAGAAGAAGAAGAAAGAGAGAGGGGGGCTGGGGACAGGTCACATCTCTCCCAGGTGTGTCCTCATCTAGGCTCTACCCACCTTTCACCACCTCCCAATAATGCCATCAGATTATGAACCCACCAGCCCATTTGTCCAGCCATGAAGGCAGCCCCATATGAGTTCTGGGGGCTGATTCCCTATCTTCTAAAAGAGCAGTAAATGCTTTAACCACTGAGCCATCTCTCCAATTGACCTTTGATTAGTTTCCAATCCTTTACTCTCCAAACATGATTGAGTATTGTCAGACAGGTTCCCACACATGGTGTTCCCATTCCAAAGGACAATGATGTGTTTGTGTTAGCTGCTACCATTTTCCCTAACCTGGGTAGCAGCAGCTCAGATCTCAATACTAGCCCGGTTCACCTGCTATTTCTTCATGCACTGTTGCAAAATGTCACTCTTAAATATCTGTGACATTGCTAGTGCCAAAGACCACTCTGGGATGATGAGTATCCCAGAACCTTCCAAGGCAGGTTGGGACTCTACCTGTCTTTCCAAACAGCCTCCATCCACAGAGCCATGTGTCAAAAGGCTTTTAGTGAGTAGCTCTGAGTTGGGACAGTTCTGGTAAGAGTAATAATATTAACCATTTGAAGGATAAGATGTGCATGAGAAGGGGTGGGGCAGGTAGGTGTGTGCCATTGGGGACTTCCACATGCCACAGGAGTGAGAGAGAGTGCCAGCAGAACTCAGGGCGAGAGTAAAGAAGAGGCCTTAGCCCTTCCAGAAGTTCACCTAACCCTCTCCACCATTATACTCACATTCAAAAAGCCAGTTGAACAGCAGCTGCCCAAGATGACTTATTTATAGCACAAACTATAATTATGCCCCTTCACACCCAACTCTCGACCTCATGGAACTTGAAGGCAAACATCCCAGAAGGCTCATGAGATGCCAGCTGATACTGTTTCCACAACAGATGTCTCGCAGCTGTCTGTCATCTGTGGTTCTCCAGGCGGTGGGGCACTGGAGCCGATGGCAAAGGATGCAGCCAGGCAGGCCCAGTGGAGTACCAACGTCTGTCACCTTATCCCTCTTATGTACAGCCCAACAATAGGACAGCCTGGAGAGGTCGTTATTCTGCACGCCCCTGAGAACATTAAGGACATCCCATGATCTGAGCACCAGCGGCCTATGGAGAGAGTACACGGCCCTGCATCCCCAGCAGGCCTCACAGGCTACATCCAACTAACCCAACAGTGGCCAGCTGTGAATGGAAAGTCCAGGAATCTAGTACCTGCTCAGTCCCACGGGGCTGGTTGGGTGTCTCAGCTGGTCTTCGGTGTAAACTGGAACCCTGAAGAAGTGGGCTCCAGTGGATGTGCTGGCAAAGTAAATTCAAGCAGGTAAAGAATAAACAAGTCTTACCAGAGCCCTGCACAGTGATAGAGTGCTTGCCTAGCACGAGTGAGGTCCGAAGTTCAATTCCCAGAAGGTGCCAACCCCTTCCCCCTTCCCAAAAGAATAAGCACGTCTTCCTTCTTCCACTTTCCTTACGTAGGCCTCGGTGTGCCTCAAGGCCTGGACTAAAAGGTGCGATTCTATCTGGATCAGAAGATTGTGTTATCCCACCTCAAGATCTGGATCGAAATTTTGTGTCTTCCTGCTTCCAGATCTGATCACAAGAGTGCCCTCCATTTCTAGATTGTAGTTCATGCCAGATGTAGTCACCTTGACAACTGAGATTAGCTATCACAGCTCCCTCCTTCAAACAAGCATCTCTGATGGATAAGGAGATTAAAAGAAAGCCAACTCCTAAAGCCCTAGACCAGCAGTTCTCAACCTGTGGGTTGTGACTCCCATAGGGGGCCACAAATCATATATCCTGCATATTAAATATTTATGTTATAATTCATAACAGCATCAAAATTACATTTATGATGTAGCAATGAAGTAATTTTATGTTTGCGAGTCACCACTACATGAGGAACTATACTAAAGGGTCGCAGCATTAGGAAGGTTGAGAGCCACTGCCATAGACCACTAGTGCAGAAGGAATTAGTCAGTACTGGTCACGGGCTCCATTTGTCCTTTTGACCCACTTAAGAAAGGTGTTTGTTTATTTGTTTGTTTGTTTTGGGGTCAGGGCTTTGTAGCTCCAAAATTCCCATACACTTTTTCTTCTGTTTAAAACTGTATCAAACTCTTCCATTATGGTGTTAGTAAGTAAACTGTACTGCTATACGTAAAGTATGACTTCTAATTTTTTTTATTTGTTTGCTTGTTTTTATTTATTTATTTATTTGAGACAGAATCTCATTATACAGCCCTGGCTGTCCTGGAATTCCTTATGTAGACAAGACCAGCCTTGAACTCATAGAAATCTGCCTGATTATGCCTCCCAAGTGCTGGAATTAAAGGCGTATACCACCACACCTGGATGGTTTTATAATTTTAAAAGACAACAAATATGCATAATTCAACACATCTAATAAAACAAAAAACAGACCCTACCCTTGAAAATTCTAGAGGGCAAACTTTAGGTCCACACTCTCCTGGATCTTGCTAACTCCAGGACAATGCTGTTTCACATGTTAGGGCATGCATTCCTTCCTTTTCCCCAAAGCAAAGCATCCTAAAGAAGGAAGGGTTTATTTCCATTTGAAGGATGCAGTCTGTCACAGTGGGGAAGGCACCGTGGCAGGAGTATGAGGCAGCCTGTCATCTTGTATCTGTGGTCAAGAAGCACAAGAGGAAGGTAACCGTTGGTGCTCACCTTGCTTCTGCCCCCTTTATTTAGACTGGAACTCCAGCCCATGAGATGGTGCTGTCTGCAGTCCTTCAGTTAACGCTCTTTGGAAGTGCCCTCAAAGACACACTCAGCCATGTCCTCTAGTTTTGACTCTAAACTCCGTCATGCTGACCTTGAAGAGAAACCGTTACGAGGGCACACATCACTTTTTAAAGGTTCCTGTGGTGGTCAGATATCTCATCTTGGAGAGTCAGCACTGACTCTTCCCCAGGATCTCACCATCTGTCAGGGAGCTGTAATGAAAAGTAGTTGATGTTTTGCTTGCCTGTGGCTGGTTCTTCCCTTCTTCCTAACTCTAGGTCTCTCACAAGACTTTTTATACCAGTCCAAAGGGACTAAGTTGTCCTTGACAAGAAAGGGAACCATCACTTCATGCAGAACATGACTGAACAGTGGTAGTTTCCTCCACCAGATGCCATTGTATCCCACAGCTCAAGGATAAAGGGGTGCTTTCAAACTCCATCTTCTGTCTGTGACCTGTGCCCATGCTGATGGCATTCATGTTAGCCACCTTCAGGCCACTGACATATGAATGAACAGACACCTACCGACACACCATGAAATATTGTTCAGTCTTTAAAAATGACATTAGACACGACCCATCATGTCAGGCAAGATACAGAGGTGTGAGCAGCTGCATTGCGATGGTGGTGAGCCAGGAAACAAAGTACCAGAGCTAGAGGTGGGGAAAACCTTCAAAGGCTGCCTTGGTGACCAACCAGACCCTGCCTCCCAAAGGCTTTGAAGCCCCTCAAACAGCACCCCTAGTCAGGGGACAAGTGTTCAATATATGGGTTCATAATAAGACATTTTATATCTCAACCAGAAGAGAGAGCTAACTATAAAGACAGGCTGCATCTGAAGGAGCCTGGAGAAGTCAGAAAAAATAAAATAAAAAATAAAATCCCCATTCCTTCAAATGGAATAGGCCCTGCCAACCACACTGGGGGACTGTAGGTTCCAGCCAGTGTCATCATTCCTCTGACAGTGTATAGACATGAGTAGGCCAGCAGAGCCAAGAGCTGCTGTATTGACTTCAGGAGATGGGCAGCTGGCTTTCTGTGACTTTAAGCACCTTGCCAAGAGCTCAGCAGGCTTACAAGGCACAGTGGTGACAGCTACTGAGAGCAAGTGTCATTTCAGTTGGTGTTTGTTCTTCTGATGTTATCTGGCTCTTACATTCCTAATCCCACATCAGAGGCCCTTTCCACATTTTGTTGTTGTTGTTGTTGTTGTTGTTGTTGTTGCTAAAGGGTTTCATTAGCACACATCAGTCTCGTATTTACTAAGTACAAGGCTGGCTGGCCTTCAACTTCCGGTCTTCCTGTTTCTGCTTTCCCAGTGCTGGGACTACAGGTGTGCACCATCACTCCTGGTTTCAAAGTATTGATGGCTGAACTCAGGGCTCCGCATATGCTAAGAAAGCACTCTAAGCAAGTGCCCTCCCCACCCCCACGGTTAGGACCCTTTGACAAGTCACCCAATTCTAGCTTTTTTGGACTTAAAAGATCCTCGCCTGCAAAACCCACTCCAGGCCCTTTTGATAAAGAATAGACTTCAATACCTGGCCTTTGGTAGGTTATTTCTCTGCTGCTTGTGAAATGAGCAAGTTCAAGCCAGATTAGATTATATTAAAGGCAGGTTTATTGGGAAGCTGCACTTGGTTGAGTTCACTGGGACTAAGGACTGAGGCCAGGGGTGTCACCATGGAAAGAAGTGGAGGAGAAAGAGAAAAGGCATGCACAAAGAAGAGGGGAAGAGAGGAGAGGAGAGGAGAGGAGAGGAGAGGAGAGGAGAAGAGAAGAGAAGAGAAGAGAAGAGAAGAGAAGAGAAGAGAAGAGAAGAGAAGAGAAGAGAAGAGAAGAGAAGAGAAGAGNAGAGAGAGAGAGAGAGAGAGAGAGAGAGAGAGAGAGAGAGAGCAAAAATGTCTGGTGATATAGGAGGAGTCTCTGGGGGTGCAGGCTGCCTAGTCCCTGGGCTGGAAAGTTCAAGGTTGGGGGCAGGATATGCCAGGTAGGGACTGAGGGAGGCCCAGAGAACCTGGAGGCCAGGTCTGCTTTGATATGGAAAATATGCCCCCCCCCAGTCCCTTGTCCCAGGGTCCAGAACTAAACAGCCTTAAACAGTAGAGGAGAATCCCTCCCAGCCTGAACTGCTTGAGAGGCAACACTGTCCCACATGTATTGCTTGAGAGGCATCTGGGTATTGCAATGCCAACACTCTGGGCCACACAGGGAACAAGGGGAACAGGGCATTGCTGCAGCCAGCCCAGAGAGTTGGGCCTGCTAAGCAATCACAAACAGAAGCCTGGCTGGCAGTCAGTTCCAGAGGCCTGAAGTACTGAGGCAGCCTGGAACCTCTGCATGCAACAGCACACAGCATCCATGAAGGTGCGGCCTCCTGTCTTTCCAGACCCCACCCAGAAGAGAGGCTCCTCCCCAATCTAGTCCCAGCAGCCACCTCCAATCCTGATGCTGTCTCCATCTACTCCACACTGGACACAGCTGCATTTCAGAGACTCCGGGAAACAGATCCACGGATCTGTCTTCTCCTTTTGCCTGCTTGCCCACTGGCCCAGGAACAGCTGGATGTCCACAGTATCTAAACTTTGGCCAATTGCTCTGCAGGTATCATGGCCCCTTACTTATTGAGGCACTAACTTGGCTTCTGGGTCCCAAACCAACAAGTTCATGGCTGATGCCGGCTTGAGAAAAGACAGAAATCAACACAAAACTGCTAAGAATTCATAAAAGGCATCCACTAGGCCCTTCCTGAGTTCTTGTTAAAGGTAGCTTTACAAAAGAGCTCACACGTCCACAGCTGTGACTAAACCAGCTGACCACGTGCATTCACAGACTTGTGCACGCATGCATCCACAGGTGATAAATATGTATTTATTTTATACATATATACAGGAGACACACACCTGAAATCTAGGGACTATGTGCAGGCTCTGCGCTAAGCACTTGACAAACATGAGCCCTTTCAGTCCTAGCAGCTCCTGCCACATCTACCCATAAGTGTGAGGCAGATGCTAGACTTGTATTTTATACAGGAGAAAGCTGAGCCACAGAGCGACAAAGTAGCTTTTCCAGCTAATAAGTAGCAGAGTTAGGATCAAATCCAGGATGCCTGCCCTGACCATGATGCAGGCTCTAATGTAAAATACTGGGCCCAACAGGGATCTTGGCAGGTGGCAGGAAGCATGAATACTGGTATGATTCCATCTTTGTTTTTCCAGGGGAGCAAGCAAGCGAGTAGGTGCTCCAGACACTGCCAAGGTCTCCTGATGGAAAGAACTGTTCTAATCCTTCCCAGGATGGCCTCCTCCCCACCTCCCCCTGCACAAGCAATGAGTCAGCCCAATTCTTCTCCCCAGCCTCCTACCTCCCCAGGGCAACCCATACAGCTGCTCTACTGTCCATGTGTTCAAGTCCAACCTCTGCACTTGGCTGCAGACTGCCTTAATTTCCTGCCCTCTAGTACCCCTTCTTTCCATCTCCAGCGTTTCTCCTGTTTTTCTCCCCCACTGAAATTGGCGACTCATCAGATTAGCATCTTTTGGTGCTGGGGAGAGGGTGGCATTTAACAAATCGACATTGGTAATATTAAGAAGGACAATAGGCCAAGGAGCCTCTAAATGCCAGAAGTGACCAGTGGGCTAGTTCTGTACGAATGTTTCTTTGTCACTCTCGTCGAGTGACAAAGTATCTCCAAACAATGGGCTAGCAGCCAATCAAGTTAAATAAATATGTGCTTTAAAGGCAGAACGCTTCAAACACTCGCCAGCTGCAACAGGATGGAACTGGGAGGTCTGATTGAACGGGTACGGCGGATGAAATCTTTACAGACCTCAGCAGAAATAAAAGCACAAATTTTCAGTTTTTAAAGAAAACGCCCACGTGGCTGTTTGAAACCCACCCACCCAGTGAATATTCGCTGCCTCCGAGCTGGGCAGTGCTTGGGCACCAAATGCAGAGAAGAAAGCTTTGTGAGTGGGGAAAAAGCAAGCTGCACCTGGTGTGCCTAGCTGCATCCCTGATGGAACAAAGAGCGCCTGTGGATTCCAGGAAGAATGCCGATAAGTACCAGCCAATGTGCTTCTTTTGGATGGATTTACACTCCAAATATTACATAGTGAATACGTATCAAAATGTTGTCTTTTTATCTGAAATTCAAATGTTGTGGTCTTTGTTGCTAAACAGTGACTTTGAATTCAAGATGGATAAGGAACCCCCATAACCCAGGAGTGGAGAAGTGATTAGCAGAGGGGAATCCTCAGAGCTGGGGATGGGGCTCAGTTGTGGGGAGTAGGTTTGACTCCCTGGCACCAGGTATGGGCACACGCCTAGAATCAGTACCCAGCAAGGTGAGACCAGGAAGATCAGGAGTTCAAGATCATAGGTGAGGACTTGGTGGCAAGCCTGGGATAAGTGAGTCCAGGTCTCCAAGACCAGAATGCTCTCCTGCGGTGTCTCTGGTATGAAGATGGGTTAGATGGAAATTCAAGTCTTTGGGATTTTTTTTTTTTTTTAATGGCACAGGGTGGGGCAGAGCTGATTGAGAGGGTTACTGGCAAAGTCACAAAGCACAGGATTGTCAGTCTCTGGCTGTCCTCTGCAGGCATGAGAGCCATTACAGGTAATGGAGAGGGCCCACAGGGAACAAAGGGCACACAGCAGGCTTTTCAGTTCTCTGCAAACAGAAGAGAGCCAGTAGGTCATAGTAGTCATCACCATCAGAAGGACCTACTATGTGCCAAGCACTTTACAACAAAGTCACACATAAGCCTCAACAGAATCCCTTCCAAACAGGTGTGATTAGTGTCTCCTTGTGGGCAGGGAAACTGAAGACCAGAGGTCAACTAGTTTACCCAGCCATGATATTAAGGCTGGCTCGCCACAGAGCCCGGTCCTAACTCTGTGCCCTTTGCAGGGTTTTGCTCTCTCCCCGCCTGTCATTTGATTCTAGGCAGGTAGAATCTTGCCAGAACTGCAGGTGATCCCATTTGCCTCGGCTTAGCCTCCTCTTGCGGTATTCAGCCTCATCTCTGTGATCACTAGAGATTTGTCTCTCCTTGCAGGGACATAGCTGCGGTCATGACGGAGTCAGTGGAAAATGGGTTCTGTAGTTTGGAAACTCCCTTTATGGACAACCCCAGGATATCCAGTTTTGCATAAAGCAACAGATCACTGGAATTTTTTTTTTTTCAAGAAAACTAATACATACTCCCTTTAGAAAACAAGACAAGGAGGTGAGTGGAACCCATGGACGCTTTAGACGGTCTCATCGTCCCAGGCATGGCAGCGTCAAAAGCGGGGTTTTTTCTCAGCTGACCTCGAAGAGCCCTGTTGGTTGTTGTTTCCCCATAAGGGCGCAAACTGTAAGGACAGAAGATAAAAGCGAGCCCTGACGGCTGACAAGTCCTTGCAAGAAGCTCCCGAGGAGTCTGCACTTAGAAAGTGCTCCGGGGCGGGTATGTAACCCCAAAGTCCACGTGTTAAAAACCTAATCCCGAAATTCCGGGTTTGGGCTGCAGCTCAGCGGTGGAGTGCCTGCCTCTCCTGCACAAGGCCCTGGAGTCAATCCCACCGCTCCAGCAAACAGCAAACAATCCCGAATCTAGAACAACCAAAGCACTTCGTTCATCCTCCAATCCATGGGTTAGAGGTACTTCTAGTAAGACTTTACTTTCAATTTGTTTTTATTTTATTTTACTTTTTTAATGGATTAAAAAAAAAAATACTCTAGAGTCTGGAGAGATGGCTTAGTAATTTAGAGCACTGACTGCTCTTGCAGAGGACCCAGATTCAATTTCCAGTACTCACATGGTGGTTTATAACTGTCTATAACTCCAGTTCCGGGGGATCCAACCCCTCTTCTGATCTCCACGGGAAAGAAGCATGAATGTGGTGCACATACATGTTGTGTACAGGCAGAGACTGGCACACCTAAACCAAAAATAAATCAATCCTTTAAACTGATACCCTATGACTGGGGCAATCCAACCTAGACCCTTTAACCACACCCATGGTTGGTTTGTGGTAAAATACATAGAACATAACATTTTATAGTATGGGGCAAAGGTCTTAAATTGAGGATACTGAGTGATCCTCGCCAGCCTCAGCCAGCTGTAATTGTAGAGGAACACATAGGGGCGTGTGTGTGTGTGTGTGTGTGTGTGTGTGTGTGTGTGTTCATCCCTGGTTCATCCCCTGCCTCTTACAATGCCAGCTCCTTTGGGAGACTGAGCTGCTGCACTACTACCACCCCCACCCCCCCACCCCACCCCACTCCCACCCCCCCACCCCCACCCCACCCCACCCCACCCCCTGCACACTGTGGAGGTTCTGCCTCTTTATTCTTCCATCTCACTCTCTGCTCTGTAAGCCAACACTCTTCTTCAGGGAAGCCATTCCCGCCCTTACCCCCGAGGAAGTCCCACTGGCTGCTCCCACATCCATTCTCCCCACTGGCCCCTCTCCTTTCAGGAGGATTGTTCCCCTGTGAATCAGCAAACTTCCTGGGATCCCTTCCCCTGGCACAAGGCCGGGCTGGCCCCTGACTCTGGGATCTGCAGGCACTTGTTTTATTCCCTAGCTTGAGTCTGAGTGTCAGCTGGAGAGCTGTTTACATGTCTGTGGCCCCTAGAGACTTGTTTGCACAGGGCACTTACCTAAGTGGAGCTGGTTACAAGCCCAGAGGCCCCTAGAGCTCTTCCAGGCCTCCTCAGCAAGGCTGTAATTAGGAACTGAGGACAGTTGTTGCTTAAGTAGTTTGATAGCTTCCAAAAACAAGTCTTCTGCCTTCCTACCAAGCTTCAGGGCCCTTGTCTGTCATTGGTTGGAGTCTCAAGCCTGAGGTCTCCAGTAGTGTGACTTGCTCCAGTTTTTGTGTAAATGGCACAGTCTAGAGTGGTCCCATTAGCTGTGATCTCAGGCCAAACCCAGTGACATGCATGCCACAATTACAAAGCCTGCATCTCTACCAGGCCCTTCTTTTTCTTATCCTGGTGTGGGAATAAAGTTGAGCCTCCTTCATATCTGCATTTGTTTTGTTTATAAGGGACTCTGGACCCTTAATTGTGTGACACAAGCCTGTTCATTTTCAAAGGCT
>NC_034593.1:91319277-91324277 GCF_900095145.1 Mus pahari | reverse complement strand
TTGTCATGTGGGGGTACAAACCAGACCCTGGAGGCTACAGGCATGTGTGCTAAGTGCTGTAGGAGGGAAAGCAGGCTACTAGACACACTCTCTCCACGGGCATCCAGCCAACCAGGACTCAGAAGCCCTTGCCAGGAAGCTCAACTTGGACCTAAGGCCCATTGTTTTTGCATAGACTGAGAATTTATTCAGATAGCCTATAGGGAGGTCGAGGGCATGGTCCCATCAGCCCTTGGCACACGAAGAGCACTAGGGAGCCATTGCTTAACACATACACTTGCCTCTGCGTGAAACGTCTTCCTCCCTCAGCTGGATCCAGCACCCTTGTACCACACCGGCTCTCACTGTATTGATGGCCATCAGAGTACACTACCTGTGGCACCCCTGGTGACCCCCTAATATCCAACCCACACTTTTGCTCTAGTATGCCCTCCTTCAGGCTTGGAGCACTTCCAGGCTAGGGCTTGTTTAAATGACCTGTTTTCTCTGCACCAAGTAAAGGCCTGTGATGCTATAAGAGCGGGATAAATGTTTACTAGTCATCCAAAGGAATAATGTTCAACCTTCAATACCTGACTGAAAAGAGAGAGGAAGCTGATTTTACACACACACACACACACACACTTATCTCATGGTGGTTTGAATATGTTTGACCCAGGAAGTGGCACTATTAGGAGGTGTGGCCTTGTTGGAGGAAGTCTGTCACTGTGGATGTGGGCTTAAGACCCTCATCCTAGCTGCCTGGAAACCAGGCTTCCATCGGTCTTCAGACGAAGATGTAGAACTCTTAGCTCCTCCTGTTCCATGCCTGCCTGAATGCTGCCGTGTTCCAACCTTGATGATAATGGACTGAACCTCTGAACCTGTAAGTCTGCTTCAGTTAAATGTTGTCCTTATAAGAGTTGCCTTAGTCATGGTATCTCTTCAGAGCAATGCAAACCCTCATGACCATCTACAATGTGATCCGATGCGATGGCCTCTTCTGTGTATCTGAAGACAGAGACAGCGTGCTCACAGAAATAAATAAATAAATAAATAAATAAATCTTTAAAAAAATAAACAAAAACAAAACAAAAAGATGAACCCAAAACAAAGCCTTTGGTTGCCAAGCTAACATCCAACAGGGCTCAGGTAAGGCTTGCGGGAGGAAGGGCAGCCTCATGCCAAACGAATGGGAGTCGGATGCTAACTTTATGTGCGGTTTGGTTTATGTCTTTTAATATGTATGAGTATTTTGCCTGTATAGATGCCTGTGCACCACGGGCATGCCTGATGCTGGAAAAGGTCAGAAGAAGGTGTTGGGTCCCCTAGAACCTTAGTTACAGATGGTTGTGAGTTGCTGCATGTGTGCTGGGAATTGAACTCAGACTCTCTGCAAGAGCAGAACGTGCCTCTGGCCACTGCTTAGCCATTTCCCCAGCCCTTGGGTCTCCTTTGTTTGTTTATAACACATTACTTACATTTTTTTTTTTTAATGCACATGGTCCCTCCAGATGATTTATTTGGCACGTGAGGGAGGAGGCAGAAGACATCTGTAGAAGATTAAAATCTGTTTCCCACAGGGTAACAGCCAGCCAGAAGTCCTTTCCTGCCCAAGATACAGGGCTTCATGGCAGGCTTGAAAAGTTTTGTTTGTTTGTTTGTTTGTTTCCCCCACAAAGCAGCCTTGTCGGGTAAGATTTGCAATCTTTCAGCTTTACAATGATGTGGAAGTGAGAAACCACTCTGGAATTTCTGACCTTTTGATCTTTTGCTGTGGGACTGGCCAACACTACTGTAGTCTGCAATAGTGGGCAGAAACAATACGCCAGTTAGTCCCAGTATCTATCACAAGTAAGACCACAGTGCAGTGAGCAGCTAACCCGGAACCGGGGAGGGTAAGTGTGGTGCAGTATTGATGCATATTTACAACATACTATGTGGGGTTTTTTTTGTTTGCTTGCTTTGGGGGAGAAAGGGAGGTGAGTACAACCCCACCATAAGTCAAGGAATAGCTATCTAAACTGCCTTAAAGTATAATTATCTGTTTAGATCAGGAAGCCCTGGGCCCTGCACTCCCTACACAGATCCTTGGTAGTCCTGTGGGGTCTGCCTGTTAGCACACACAGCCCAAGGGGCACTCAGCTCCCTCTGTAGGGAGGATGCTCCGCATCAGCCCTCACTGGGCTCGAGATGCCCAGCTGGAGGGGTCTCTGCTCACTGAGTCTCTTCCCTTCCCAGCGTGGCTTCCTCTCCCCTGGGCAGTTGAACTTTCTGTACTCCACTCGGCCTTGGCCTTGTATGCTGTCTCGAGTCTAACCCGGTTTTGAGCTCTCCATAGTCTGGGCTTTCCCAGCCTCCTTGCCTTTCTACACGTGGCAAGCCTGGTTTACAGTGGGAGAAACTTTTCAAGGTCTATCATGAAGTTCTGTAGCCTGGGCTGGGCAGGAAAGGACAGCCCCCCCCCCCCCGGCTGTTATCCTGTGGGAAACAGATTTTAATCTACACATGTCTTCTACTTCCTCTCTCAAGCATCGACCTCACAAACAGGCTGTAGAACCAGAAGATGAGATGCTTGTTTGCCTGGATGACTACGGAGGCCACGTCCACCTGGTATGATGTCCATACTCTAATCCATGACCTTTTTAGTTTTGATTGGGTTTGGGTGTTCTCTTAAGATTTAAATATGCATTCAATTATTCTTATGTGTTTGTGTGTGAGCCTGTGTGCGTTTATGTACACCACGTATGTGAAGGGGCTGACAAAAACCAAGAGAGTGTTAGATCCCCTGGGGTTGGCATCACAGGCACGTGTGAGCAAGAGCAGGAGATGCTCTTACCTGCTGAGCAGTCTCTAAACTCTCCCTTTCCCTTTAAGAGATGGGGTCTGACTGTGTTGCCCAAACTGGTCTCAAATTCCCAGGCTTAAGTGATCTTCCTGCCTCAGCCTCCTGAGTTGCTGGGGCTACCGGTATGTACCACTCCTTCCAATCACAATTGCACAATTCCAGTGAACAACTGCAGAATTGCACAATTGCACACCGTTCACATCCGATGAACGCCCTGGTGAAGTGTCACGTTGAGCAATCGAATAGCCAGTTGTGGACAGAACTGAGGTTAGAGCTGAGGTCTGGCCATCATGTCTGTGTCCATACCGTTATGTCCACTCTACCCACTGCTGCAAAGCCAACATCAATGCTTTAAAGGAGAAAACTGAAGTCTCCAGGAAGTCAAGATAAGATCACAAAGACACAGGCGACAACTCACTCCCCCTCCCGCCTCCAGTCTGAATTTACTCCAAAACTTTTCTCCATTCATCTGAGAGTGGTTCTCATAATCCCCATTCTTGAGGATTCTGCTAACAATGGAGTGTGAAGACACACTCCATCAGGCAACCTGCTGATGGTTACACAGGCCTGCAATTCTAGTACCAGGGAAGCTGGGACAGAACGATCATAAACTCAAGGCCTGCTTAGGCTACAAATTGATTTCATTGTGTGAGGCCAGCAAACACACATACTCGAGCACACACACACACACACACACACACACACACACACACTTGTGTGCACATCCACATGTATGTCCCACGTTTCTCAGCTGAGCACTCTCAGAAGCTGCAGGCATTGCTTTTCCAGCCCAGCTGTAACACGTGTGGTTCTGGAGCTTACGGAGGGCAAAGTCCCAGGAAGAGGCCATTGTTTTGCTCGCCTTTGCTGAGAGCATGAGATCGGCTATAGGACATGGCAGGTCTCCAAGGCCAAGCAACAGGGACAAGAGAGATCTAGGTATCGGGAGCAGTAAACTGTAGGAGGACTCTGTAATGTAAGAGCAGAAGGCCTGCCTTTTCTGGGAAATGCATAGAGTACTGAACGCTTGAGTGCCTAATGGGTTTTGAGGCCCCAGTAAGTGTCTGTGGATGGGAGCCAGGAGCAAACAAACCGCTGCAGCCACAAGCCACTCAATCCATCTCCAGGTCTCTGTTGAGAATGCCCGGACCGGCCTGATGATTGTTACCTGGGAAGTTCTGGGGCCATCCAGTCTCAGACGTGCCCGGGAGGCCACATTTACTATACATCTTGCTGTTAAACACTGAGATGGGTGCCCACACACCCCGTCACAGCGAATCATCACCACACACTAATGGAGTAGGGGTTCTTACGCCCCTGTGTTACAGACATCCAGAGTGAGACAGAGGGAAGGTAATGACATGCATCTACTAAGACGGTGGGGGCTACAACCTGTGGGTCGCAACCCTTTGAGGGTCAAATGACCCTTCCACGGGGGTCACCCAAGACCATGGGAAAACGTGGGCTTTAATTATGATTTAGAACCATTGGTACAGTTATGTTGTAGCAACAAGAGTAATTTTATGGTTGGGGGTCAGCACAACATGAGGAAGTGTATTAAAGGGTCACAGCATGAGGAAGGCTGAGAGCCACTGTGCTAGGAGATAGGACAAATTCAAAAGTCTTTTTTATCTGCTTCCGAAGCACTTCTTTTTAAAATCATATCTATTTAGTATTATTTACTTGTTTGTTTTTTCGAAATGGGGATTCTCTGAGTAGCTGGTCCTGGAACTTACTCTTGTAGACCAGGCTGTCCTTGAACTCGAGATCCACCGGCCTCTGCCTCCTGTGTGCTGGAATTAAAGGCATGTGTCACCACCATCCTGCCCCAAACACTTAACTACTCATCAGCGAATTCAGGCACCACTTAACACCAGATGTTAAGTCAGAAGATGCTCTGCCCTGAGACAAGGAAAAGGAACCAAAAGCCCCCATTCATAGAAAGAGTCCTGAGGAAGCTCCTTGGTAGAGGAACGGGTTTCTTTGTGTGTGCCAGTCCTCAAGTTTAAAAGGATACTGACATACTCCCACAGCCCTCATGTAAGAGGTCCTATTTTATAAATCTCATAAAAGTCCTAATATAGTGCTGGGCGTGGTGGCGCACGCCTTTAATCCCAGCACTTGGGAGGCAGAGGAAGGCGGATTTCTGAGTTTGAGGCCAGCCTGGTCTACA
>NC_034593.1:91303951-91319182 GCF_900095145.1 Mus pahari | reverse complement strand
AAAAAAAAAAAAAAAAAAAAAAGTCCTAATGTCCCTTGTGACATATGAGGACATCGATCTCCAAAGAAATCAAATAATTAGACCTGGGTCACATGGCTAAAAAGAGGCCGCCCTAGAGAGTGTCAAAGGTGAGTCGTCGACATTCAGAGACACGTGACCAATGTGTATCCCAGCTTAGTCCTCTGCCTTAAAATAGAGGAATTGAGTAAGGACAGGGAACAGGAACAGAGAGTCAGGAGTAGGGAAGGCAAGAAGACAAAGCAGAGGAGGCTGACCATAGTCACCTCCTGCAGGTGACAAAGAAATACAGCCCCTGCCCCAATAAAACGGAGCTCAGCCACTGCCGTCAGAGCAGAACAGGATTCTGTGCTGCCAT
This sequence comes from Mus pahari, assembly GCF_900095145.1. Classification (NCBI taxonomy): domain Eukaryota; kingdom Metazoa; phylum Chordata; class Mammalia; order Rodentia; family Muridae; genus Mus; species Mus pahari. Next base: position 91,318,806 of record NC_034593.1, on the reverse strand, counting down.
CAGTCAAGGAAACACAGGGCATCTTGTGGCATCTCCAGGATTTCTCAGGCTATTGTGGGAGCCCATCCACAGCCAGTCCCTGGCCTCCTGGGCAAAGTCCTAATCATTTCCACTACGCAGCACCACAGAGCTTCTGTCTCCTTGGTAACCACAAGGCTGTGGTCAGCGGCCAGCTATTTAGCACATGCCACCCTGCAGCCATCTTAGTTTTGTGACTTCAAGGAAACACTGCCCTGGTCATGTGAGCTTAAGAGGAATGGAAAATTCCAGGTCAGTGAACAACACACCCTCCAGGTATCCTTTCCACGCCAGCCCTGCCTTCTGAGGCGCCCAGGTCCTTCAGCCCCACCGCCTGTTAATGTTTCACTCTGGGGAGACTTTCGGGAACAAAGAACACCGAGCTGGCCTTGAGGGGCCAAAGGTAGGCAGCCCAGGGTTCAGCTCGTAAATTGGAAAAGCGCAAATGTACTTTGGATGCGAAGGCACTGGGCTCAGCCTCCAGGGAACAACTGGGCTGCTATTCATAGAAAAGCCTGCTAATAGCATCTGCCTGGCATTTGAGTTAGGCTCACCTAACTGCCTTCCCCACAGATGTGAGTCACGTTCCTCTTTCACAAGTGGGGAGTGGCCAGGAGCTGGGGGGCAAAGGAGAATGCTTATCTGGGCGTGCTGAGGGAAATGTGGGGGTCAGGAAGGCCTTGCACAAGAATGTCTCTTTCCCACTGGCAAGGAGAGCCTTGATCCAGAGATTCATCTGAGTGTGTGAAGCAGCTGGCCCTCATTCAGGTGCCTCCCTGGGCCCTTCTGAATGTTACTCCTATAACTTTCAGAAGGTTTTTGACAAGCATGGGGGAGGATCCACAACCCTCCCCTCTAGCAGCATGGGCCGGCCTCCCACTCTACTAAACCAGCATTTCCCGTTTCCCAATACAGATCGCTGAGCTCAGATGCTGAACACTGAGGGGCTGAGGTTGCATGTGACTGTTCATGATCAGCCCTCCACCTGCATACAGTCCTGCTTCCCGGAGAGTCACAGAGGTCCTGGTGTGGTCCTAAGCTGGGGCAGGTGAGAATCTGGGCCCACCATAGTCCAAAGTGGCCAGGGCAGTGATTCTCCACCTTCCCAGGGCTGAGCCCCTTTAATACACTTCCTCATGCTGTGCTGACCCCAGGCAGAAAATTATTTTCGTTGCTACTTTGAAACTGTGATTTTCCTACTGTTATGAATTGTAATGTAAATACAGGTTATTTGAAATGTGACTCCTGTGAAAGGGTCATTCGACCTCTGAAGGGGTCATGATCCACCTGTTGAAAACAGCTGGGCTAGGGAATTTAAGCCTATCAAACAAGTATCCTTGGAGAGAGTGGCTCCAGTGCCTCACCAGAGACCCAGCTCCACTCCATAGAAGTGTGATGGTTCAGGTCCATCTTGGGCCCAGAAAAAGAACTCCAGCTCTTTTTCCAAAAGAAAGTGATCTCAGGAGTCCCCGAGACCTGCGTGCCAGCATAGCCAAGGTTGGTCTCCTGAGGGCCACTCTTTCCCTCAACTGCCTGCTTCACTAACCGACACCAACCTGTGAGCCCAGAGTGACCTGTGTATCATGATGCTAGAGCCACAGTTTCATCCATCCCTGTACCCCTCAGCTGTGGTTTGCTGTGTTTCATCAAGGATACACCCAGATGTAGTCTCTGGTGGAAACATTCCATGCCTGTATTTTCATGGTCCCACATGTTAACAGCCAGCCAGCACGTGAGCAAGGATTCCATGTGTTCTCTGCCCTTGAACACGTGTCTGGCTGCGGCTGCTAGCGAGATTCTCCAGGGCCAGAGACTTCAATTCTCTGCATTTCTGAAGGGCATTTTGCTGCCTCTGACAAGAGACTAAGCATGTCACCAAAGCTATTGAACGGAGTTTTGAGTAAACTTTCTAAACTAGTCAATCTGACGGTGTCATGGACATAGATGCGGCCATCTGCTGTATCTGAAATTGACATAACTGGACACACTACGACATATGCTGTGATATAGGAGCTGACAACAATTTCACCCACAGGAAACAACTGACCCATTTAGAAATGAAATTTTTCACCAGTAAAAGATGATCCATCAAGTCCAGGCCAGGACATTGAAGTTCTCTTCTGAGTCTGGCAAATCACCGTTTCGATCTAAGCTCGTAGGTCTTTAAAGTGTGCGCTCAGCACTCAACTCCATACTTAAGTAGTCAAACAAGGCCTGGTGGTCATGTATGGAAACCTACAGTGTTAAGATAGGGTCTAGTAAGTTGCCCAGGCAAGACGTGAACTCGCTCCGTAGGACAGACAGGCCTTGAACGCTCAGGCTTCCTCTTCAGCCTCCTAAGTGATGGGGTCATAGGTCACCCACAGAGAGGCATCTCACCCACAGAGGCATCTCACCCACAGAGGCATCTCACCCACAGAGAGGCATCTCACCCACAGAGAGGCAACTGCACAGCCCATCCTAGGTGGCATCCTTAGAGGAGGGACTTAAACAGAGCTTTGCTGAACAGCTGGGATAAGTTCCAGAACCGTCTGTTGAAACCTTGGTCCTTAGCTTGGGACACTATTGGGACATGGTAGAACCTTTGGGAGGTAGAATCTAGTGTAGATAAATCAAATCACTGGGGTGTGTTCTCAGAGAGATGCTAGGAGCTTGGCCTCTTCCTGTTTCTGTTTCCTGGTCACCATCAGCTTTTTAAAAAAGATTTATTTTAATTTTATGAATATGAGCACACTGTAGCTGTACAGATGGTTGTAAGCCTTCATGTAGTTACTGGAAATTGAATTTGTAGGACCTCTGCTCGCTCCCATCGGCCCCACTCGCTCACTCCGGTAAACCCTGCTTGCTCAGTCCCTGCTAGCTCCAGCCCAAAGATTTCTTTTTTATTATAAATAAGTACACTGTTGCTGTCTTCTGACACACCAGAAGAGCGTCAGATCTCATTATGGGTGGTTGTGAGCCACCATGTGGTTGTTGGGATTTGAACCCAGGACCTTCGGAAGAGCAGCCAGTGCTCTTACCCGCTGAGCCATCTCGCCACCTCCCGCCATCACCTTCTACCTCACGACAGGCCCAAAGCCACGAGGCATGAATGAAACTTGAGATGCCATGAAGCAAGCTTTCTTCCCTATGAGCGATTCTCTCAAGTGTTCTATTTTCTTATGGAGCCTCCTGAAGAGGCGCATACTGCCCTAGAAGCATGTCCCACACTCTCTAGGACTGACACTGGAGCAGCACAAATGTAGGAAAGAAGGGCATGGTTAGGAGTGCTTTCCCAGAGAAGACAGTAGAAGGATGGACAGATCCAGGGAGGCAATAAAGTAACCCAGGCTGGAGGGCAGTAATGAAAAGATTCCCTTGGTAATGAAACAACCCTTTCTCCTGCTGTTCCTGTGGTGAGTGGCGTGGTGGAAGTCCCAGGGCAGGGTGACACCTTTGACCAGGCCATTTGCTTCCACCTAAGTCAGTTTGTCCCAAGAACTCCCTGTGTTTGAACATAGTAGTCCAGATTAATTTCTCTATCAGTTCCAGAGGCCAGAGATGTGAGAACAGGCTTTGTTCACGTGCAGGGCAGAAGGTATAGCTAGGAAGCTTGGCTGGGGCTCAGCAGCCAGCCTCAGGAGTCTGGCCCCAGGCCAAGCCCCACCACACCCCGGCATCCAGCATCTGACCAGGAGAATTTAGACAGACCCTCTCTAGCGCTTTCTCCCATGTGACTAAAAACCTTATCATCCCAAAAGTTGTAAAAACGCCAAACTTTGACCTTATTTAAGTCGAATTGCTCTGGTTTTGGCAACCCTAACGGGATTTTACAAGTTGGCCTCCACTAGAGTCCTTGACCAGCCCAAGGTCTGCCAGGGTCCATGACGGGTGACCTCTGCCTTCAGGGATGGCAGCCCACCCACATTCTCAGCCTCCCATGCCCATCCAGCGCCAGGGTCACCGTGGCCTTCCATAAAGGCCTTCTGTTTTGTTACTCATGGAAACGGAGACAGTTCCAGGATCCCGGGCTCTGGGGAGGCACAAGTATCCTCGCGGCAATAGCAGCTGACGGTATTTTCTTCTGGATTAATGAAGCACAGTGGAGCATTCAGCCGCTTTGTAATGATTAATATGTCAATTCGGTTTCACAGGAGGGGGAAGTGAAGTTTGAACTGAGGAGGAGGACCAGCAGAGCTGAAGAAAGCACAAAGGGAGAAGGAGCAGCAGGTGGGGGTGGGGGTGGGGAGGGGGCACATGTCTTGTCCTTAGGCTGGGTGTCACCAGGCTGAGCCCCAAGCTGAGAAAAGGGAAGGAGGTCTTCTGCTGTTGAGGAGAAGATTCTGGAACAGTTCTTCGCTTAATCTTCCACATACTAGGGTGTGAGAGATGTGGACTCTGTGGGGATTGAGTTTTCCCCTCTCCCAAGGGGGCAGAAAACGCACAAGTAGAAGTTTTGCTGTAAGTGTTGAGGTTCAAAGTCCCTAGCTCTCCAAAACCAAAGACAAAGCTGCTCCCAGCTGGTGATTCTCAGACCATGTCACCCCTGTCAGTAATCCCTCTTTAACACTTTCTAGTGACACATTTTGGGAAGGTGGCAATGGCATCCTTTGCTGAGTGAGCCCTGTGGGGCCCAGTCCTTAGGCTGAGGAGGAGGAGGGCCCCTCAGCCACTCCAGGATATTCATGTGCCCATACGAGGCATTCTGCATGCCGTGTATAAAGGTACAATAGAGCCACAAGACATCAGCATACTGAGAGACTGAGGACAAACTGCCAGTAGGAAAGACACTAGTGATGGAAACAAATCTTCGAAACCAAACCAAGCCTTACCTGCTAAATATTACCCTCTGGCTATGATACGTTTCATGTTCTGTGCGGCCAACAACTGGGTCTGTGTGACTCCCACCATCTACTGAAACTCAAGGGACCTAGATTTCTTCTTCCCCTTACTCAAAGCCTCTAGCCACGGGCCAGGATGATTGAGGTTACCTGAACTCCACGAGCTCACTTGTGGACATATGCTTCTCTAATCAGAATGAAAAATTCAAGGCCCACATGTCCTTAAATGACCTGTCATGGTCAAATTGCACAAAGATCATTAACACTCCCTACTTTATGTGATATGCAGAGGAAAGGATTGGCCAATTCCTGAAATTTATTTCTGATTATATATTTTTTTAACATTTCACTTTGAAACAATTTCAAGTACACAAAAGATTGCAAAGGATTTACAAGAATCACAATAGCTAAAGAGTAAAAATAAAATGAACATCAATTTTGATGAATGGATGAGAAGAACAGGGCAGATTCACAGTGGGATATGGCTCAGGTTTCAGTACACCGACATGTTCTGACACATGCCACAACATAAAGACATTAACATAAGCAAAAAAAGTCAGCCACATGGTTCCTAGAAGAGGCAAGATCAAAAAGAGTGAAAACTGTCGGGAGTTAGATAGAAAAACAGGATTTAATGATCAGGAACTTTCAACTTGGAGGGCTTAAAAGGTTCTGGAGATGGTTCGTAGTCTTTACTTTAAAATAATCTGGAGATATTATTGCCACCCATGTCAGTTGGCTTCCCTTTACTGTAACAAAATGTCCAAGATAATCATAAGAAGAGAAGGTTGGTTCTGGTCCACAGCTGTGGGGAGCCAGGGAGACCCTAAGTAATGTGGATCATGGACACAGGCTCAGCCATACCACGGACGCTCCGCCTCAGACCCATGAGACCGGCCTAGTCCTCCTCTGGTTCAAGTGTGAGTGCATACAACCCATTGACCAGTGTGTGGAAACTAGGACGAGTAGTGTCCTCCTCCAGATGACCGCAGCCTCAGACTGCTCCCCAGCAGAGACCATCCGCCAGGCCAGCTGACCCCTCTTCCCCACTAAGGCTCTGCGTTGTTGGCCTGGTTGGCGTGCTCTATCAGATCGAACATGGCCCGTCTGATCCCAGCTTTTCTGTACATGCGTCTGTGTGTCTGTCCTTCCTTCATTTCCTCACCACCCCCTCAGCTTTCCAAGACCAAGCCAGGCTGGGCACAGTTCAGGGCATCAGAGCTTCCTTCAGGAGACCAGCCCACTTTGTTGCATGGCTTTGGGACAGTGGAGAGATAGAACATGAGGAGAGTGTATGGCAAGAGGCTGCTCACCAGGCTGGAGAGGTGACTCAGTGGTTACGAGCACTGGCTGCTCTTCTGGAGGTCCTGATTTCTGCCCCCAAAATTCATGTGGTGACCCACAACCCTCTGTAACTCCAGTTCCAGGGGATCCACTACTCTCTGGCCTCCACTGGCATCAGGCATACATACAGGCAAAACACATGAACACATAAAATAAATAAATAAACAAACAAACAAACAAACAAATAAATAAATAAATAAATAAATAAATAAAATGAGGAAAACACCTGTTTACCTCATAGTAACGAGGAAACAGAGAAATAGGAGCGATCAGGGTCCCAGAATCCCTTCTGATAACACACCTCAGTAACCTAACTTCCTTACATTAAGCTCTACCCACCCCCCACAAGGTTTTTCCAAGTCCCAGTAGTGTCACAGGCTGTGGACCAAGCCTTTATCACATAGGCCTTTAGGGGAATGTTCAAGAGCCAATGGATGATGCTATGCTTGTAGAACTGACTAAAAAGGCAGGTTTTATATTCTATGTATTTAGCATAGACATGCAAAAGTACAGAGGAGTCCCTGTACATTCTTCATCCAACCCCTCAAATAAATAAAACAAATACAAAACTATAGCATGCTATGCAAATCAGGAAAAGATGTTGCTGGAGTCCACAGCTCACTCTGACCTAGCCAGTCTTACATGTACACATTCTGTGTGCACACAAAGACATCACAACCCTTTCTCAAAAAAAAAAAATTCCTCTCTATGAATGCATGGTTATCTGAGATTTTATCACCTGTTTAGCAGTGGGTGACCACATTCAAGATCCACAGCTGTTGGGACCATCACAGCACCAGCTGCCCGTAGCCACACCCAGACCCTCTCTACAATCCCTAATTGCTAAGAGGATTCTCATTCTTCATCTCTAGATGAATTTGAGCATTTCAAGAATATAACAGAACAAGGCCATAAACTATGTGGCTTTTTGAGACTGGCTTTCCTTGTTCAACAGAATTGCCAAGTTGCTGATTATAATAATAAGTATATGTCAATATTTTGTCTTTTTTATTGTTAAATTGTATTCGATGAGATGGATGCAAATTTTTAATTAGATTATTATATCCAAAATTAGCTTCAAAATTTAATTTTCTGCTCACATTAAGGCCACTGGTAAAGAAATTTGATTCCTCATGGCCACTGCAGGAGTGACTGTCCCAGAGAGTCCCAGCACGTCCTGGCTCCCACCCACACAACCATTGCCCGGGCCTCTGGTTGTTTCCCTGAAGAAAAGAGGGCCAAGGGGCAAGCAGTCCTGACTGCAGACTTTCACCTGTGAGGATCCCACGGACAGGCAGCGCAATAGGATGGGAACCTGTTTAGGCAACGGTTTCTACTCTCCTGATACCCCACACCACCCCAGTACTCAGTGCAGAGCAACTGCCTAGCATGCACAGTACAGGCCCGGGGTTCAGCCCCCAGCATTTGTGTTAGAGACTTTCTAACTCTCAGAACTGGGTTTATATATTTCCACCACACATTACAGTCCGAGTCTCATTGTGCTGGGACTTATCTGTGTCCCTTTCTGTGCCCTCCAAGTGCCCAGCACCCAGTGAACTCTGCTGCAGGGGGTGGTGGTAGGGGGGCAGGCAGGACAGAAAGGGGGCGGGGCTTAGAAAGATGAGTAAATCCCGTCAGCAAGACTTCACTTCCTATCAATTAAAAGCCTGTTACCCCCCTCCGGACAGGAGCAATGCAGTCTTTCCCTCCTGTTCCTCACTCCCACCCTGCACAGCTCCCCCCCCACCCCCGACCCAGAGGACCCCATGTTCTGAGTAGTGTGCAGTTTCTGGTTTCTTACTGCAAAGCAGGTAGCAGGATAGATGAAAAGGACAGGCTGGGTCAGAGCAGGAACAGAGGTGGAGGGAGGTAGCTCAGAGGACTCTCAGCCACCTTGAAATGCAGCTGCAGAAGGAAGGCCCCACAGGCCATCCTGGTGCATGCCTGCCATCCCGGCATGAAGGGCGCTGAGACAACAGGATTGAAACTATGAAGAGCTAGATCCTGTCAACACAAGAGAAAGGAGGGAGGGAGGGGGAAGGAGGGAGGGAAGGAGGGGGAGAGGGAGATACAAAGACAGAGATTGAACACTCTACGTACACACCTGTAATCTCAGTTCTTGGGAAACAGAAGTAGGAAGATCATGGTATGTTTCAGGCCAGCCTAAGCTACAGAGTAAAATCCTGTCTCAACAATAATAATAATAATAATAATAATAATAATAATAATAATAATAATAATGTTATTATTATTATTATTATTAAAATTACCCTCCCCCCAATCAGAGCAGGGGCTGGAGAGATGGCTCATCAGTTAAGAAGTTGTAGTGCTTGTTAGGAGGACCTGAGTTCCATCCCCAGCACTGGGTGGCTTACAACCACTTGTAACTCCAGGTCCAGGGGTCTGATAACCTCTTCTGAACTCTGTGGGTACCTGCACTTACATGTGCACACAGACAGACACATAAACATACAATTAAAAATAAACATTTTAAAATGGTAGAGCAGTGAGCGTGGTGACACGTGCCTTTAATCCCAGAACTTGGGAGGCTGAGGTCGGCAGGTCTCTGAATTCAAGGCCAGCCTGGTCTACATAGTGAGTTCTAGAACAGTCAGGGATGTGTAGAGACCCTGTCTCAAACCAAACCAAACCAAACAAGAAAACCACAGAGATTCTTGGGACTTTTCCTTCCATCCTCCACCATGCATTAGCTTCCCAGCTTGTGACTTGGCCATGGGCAACCTAAGAAGCTTGCGTTTCTAGTCAATAGGTAGGGGTCCATAGGGTAGATACATAGATGGGGGTCCTTCAGGTAGATACATAGGTGGGGGTCCATAGGGTAGACACATAGATGGGGTCCTTCAGGTAGATACATAGGTGGGGGTCCATAGGGTAGATACATAGGTGGGGGTCCATAGGGTAGATACATAGGTGGGGGGTCCATAGGGTAGACACATAGATGGGGGTCCATAGGGTAGATACATAGATGGGGTCCTTCAGGTAGATACATAGGTGGGGGTCCATAGGGTAGATACATAGATGGGGTCCTTCAGGTAGATACATAGGTGGGGGTCCATAGGGTAGATATGGGGTTGGTACTAACGATGTCCCCAAACCTATGTGGCACCTTCCAGGTGTCCCTCATGAAGTTTTGGTGGAACATCAGACAATATGGCGATGAATCGGAAGACCTCTGGCACCAGTAAGGGCTGTCACTGTCCCATCAAGACTTTGAAGATTGTACCCTAGCCGAATTGTCCAGGCATTCAACCGAAAGTTTGGTGTACTTGGCAAAAAGTCCTTTTTACAGACCCAGGTTTTCTTCAACACATTTAATATCCATTGGCCACTATCTTGTAGACAAATTATTCCATGCTTCTGTGTGTGTGTGTGTGTGTGTGTGTGTGTGTGTGTGTGTGTGTGTGGCACGGGTTGGGTGTGGGTATGAGGGGATGTGGGTCCATGATGCAGGTGCGTGTGGAGCCAGAGGTCGATGGTGGATATTTTACTCTGATACTCTCCAGCCTCTTTTGGGGGACAGGGTCTCTAACTAAACCTGAAGCTCCTGCTTTGACAAAACTGTCACATGAGCTTCAGGCACCCTCCTGTTTTACCTCCTCAGAGCTGGGAGTCTAGGTGTGTGGCTCCATGCCTGGTTCTTTATGTGGATACTGGAGGATCTAACTCAGGTTCTCAGGCTTGCTTGGTGAGCACTGCCTGAGCCATGCATGCCTCCAGGCCCCTGGGGCCTTTGTACTTCTTATTTAAAAAAATCCCAGAGACCTTAGTCTCCAAGGCAGGCTCCAGCAAACCCAGTGCTGGTCAGGAAACCAGAGTCAGCAGGACGGTACCTGCATAGTCAATTTTTATCCAGAATCGGGCTTTGCCTGCGTTAACTTGTCTCCAGCAGAATGAAATATGAGCGCTGCAGAGTTTGACGTGAAGAGGCTGTTGTCCAGAAGGTTGAAGCCAAAAGCCCACGGAAAGTCTCTTTCTAAATACTTATCAACTCTTTCCTGGTGTGTGACAGGTCTGACACCCCACTTGGAATGTGTCATGACTGTCCCTGCCTCGGACGTGCCCCTCTTCTCATCTTTCAAAGTTTCAGGGTCGCCATTTCACAGTGTCTTCTCCAACAGCCCGCTACTCTCCAGCAAGGGAAGGGACCAGCGGGACTGAGCAAACACTCGTGACGGGAGGGAGCCTGAGCTCCTAGGGACTGGCACAAGCCCAGGATGGCCACCAGTGTGAGTGCCAGGAAAAGCTCACTGAGATAAGCCCGGAGACCAGATAAGGACAGTCTGTACAGAACGTGAGCCATGGCGCTCGGCTGCCCGTCCTCCCCACACGCAGAGCGAAGAATCCTGTGCTTGGGTCTTGGTTTCAGAAAGGCTGCCTGCCTTCGTCCAATGTGACAACTGTAGCTCTTCTCCAGAACAAGGGGGCCACTGAGAGGAAAAGGAAGTGGTGGACGGGGGAGAGGGTACCAGAGTGACAAAGCTGACATGTCACACCACACCAGGACTGAGTCCCGCTCCTCCATTCCTCAGTGGCTGAGGAGGTTCCCAGCCTGCCTTGCCCTCCCCACCTCCCAGTACTTTGCCTCTGTGAGTGGCTGCACTCTCCCCTAGGACAGAGAGTCCTCTGTGGCGAGCTAAATGGCCAGTGGACTTTGTGAAAGATCCAGGTTGCATGTGTGGGATGGAGAGGGAGGTCAAGATAGAGAAGGGGGATCATACTGTTATGGACTCCCTCTCCTGCATTTGGTTCCTGACCTCTGGGGAAAAAAAGGGGGAAGCGGGAACAAGTTTTGAAAATGGAATGACATCCAATCCTGTCTGTGGACTTGGGCCAGTCCTGATCTCACCTAGACATCTCTCTTCCATGGCCATGCCTACAGCAAAAGCCACAATGTCTCTGTCAGGCAGATGCTATTCAAGGACTGAAGCACACACACACACACACACACACACACAGAGAGAGAGAGAGAGAGAGAGAGAGAGAGAGAGAGAGAGAGAGAGAGAGAGTCCATTTACCCAGTAGGGTTGAGCAAACTGAAGCAACTGGTTACCCCAGCAGAAAATGAACCCCAGGGGACGAATGAGATGTGTCAATGACAGCAGGTGAGAAAGAGAAAAGCCTTCCAGGAGCCTGGACACCTGTGCTGCATTCAGCTCTCTTCTTGACCACACTGGGTGCCTGTGATGGTGTGTGTGCGTGTGTGTGTGTGTGTGTGTGTGTGTGTGCCCCCGCTATTTGCTTCAGTGGCTCTCATTCTGTCAGGCTTCTGGGACCTGTCTGTTCGACTCCAGGAGGTGAAGGTCAGCTAAGGACAAGCTGATTAGCTTGCCCTGTGGGGCCTTTCTCTTGGTGACACAGCCTCTGGCTCAGAACAAAGGCCCCTCATTAGGCGGAGATGCACATCTTTGAGCACGAGAGTGCTGCCACCTGCTGTCCGCGTGCCTGTGTTTCTTCCTGGAGTCCTGCACCGGCTGCCTTGCCCCTCCCCCACCCCATTACAATGGGACCCCTGGAGAGGTACAAGGAAGAGCCCCGGATGGCTGACAATCTGGGGCCAGAACACAGCTTGTCAAGGCCTTGGGGTCCCAGAACTGGGACCCGGACTGGCACTCTTTTCCGCTGTGAAGTCTCGGCCCAGATCCACCAGAGCCTGCTACACCACTGTCAATTATTAAGTACAAAGGATTTTTACAGGTTGAGTTGTCAGTTTGAAATGGGTCTCAGCAGCAGTATTTACATGATGGAAATTGGCAAATGCCCCAAGTCAGAGCTTTTCCCAACTCCCAAACCACTCCAGCTCATTCGTCAACACTGCCAGAAGCCCTGTCAACCTTCCAAAGGGCTGAAGCTGGGGGAGGCTCGGTGGTAAAAGGGCATGCACAAGGCCCTCAGCTGACCCCAGGACAAAATGGAAAATGGCACTAGACGATGTCTTAGACACCCACCAAGTGTGGGACTCCTATCATAGGAAACACAGAGACATATCCTGATGGGAGAGCGGCAATATCCGCCCTGATAAGAGGGAGCTCACAAAGAAGGAATGGCTCCAGGGTCCTTAAGAATCAACTCCTGTGGAGTTGGGGGCTGTGGGACAGGGGGAACTGGACTGACAATTCTCTCGCATACTAACAGCCACTGGGCAGATGGCCTCGCCCTTCCCAGGTCCCCCGCCTTGTGTGCTCGCAGCCAAGTGATGCATTGAAGGGCTAAGACATTACCAGGCCCGAAGCGAGCACTTAGAACCTGTTAGATCTTCTCAGGCATTGACTGGAGCCTCAGAAACTCTGTAAACAGAGCCTGCCAACTCCCTCCAAAAACCAGTGTCATGCCTGGTCCAGTGGCGTATCCCAGCACTGCAGAGGCAGGGAGAACTCAGAGTTCGAGGCCAGCCTGGTCTACAAAGCAAGTTCCAGAACAGCCAAGACTACGCTGTGAGACCCTGTCTCCAAACAATGACAAAAACAAAGATCAAGCCAGTTGCCACCCTGGCCCCACACTTGGCTGTTCCTTCTGTGGCCATCACCCCCCATTCCCTCAGTCAGGACTTGGAACAAGGCATCCTTCAGAGCACAGGGATCACACGCTAGGCCACATCGTGAATTGAAAAACCGTTAAGGAGTTAAATAGTACAAACCCCAGAGGCAACCCTAAAGATTTTCTGTGTAGAAGCCATTAGTCACTTACAAGATCCAGCTCACCAAAGGCAGGGCACACATCCAATTTCAACTTGGAGAACCAGTGTCCCTGACTTTGCTTAGAGACGGGGAGCCTCACTGTCAAGTCCAAGCTGACCTTGAACTCACAGTGATCCTACCTTGATTACAGGCGTGTACAATACCCAGCCTTGCCTTAGATTCTATTGCCCCCAAGTAGGAGCAGGTTGCCTAGGATCCAGGAGGAGTGTCCATCCAGGGGGATGAGCCAAGGGGACATAAAGGTCACGAGCTTTCCTACAAGAGAGGACGACTTTGTTGTGCACTGAAGAAATGGAGAACTATAGACCACAGTGGCCTCGTGTCTGTCAGTCTCCCGCCTCCAAGACTCTGCACTCACACACCTCAGTCTTTGGATGGGTAACTGGGACTTTCGGGAGCTGAGACCTGTGAAAGATGATGTCTTGTGGACACAAACGTTTCTCTTCTGAGACAGTTCGGATGAGTGTGTGCCCCATTTCTTTGTGCTTTGTTAAATAGGCTTAAGACTGGATTGATTTGGTGGCAGAAAGAGAAGACTGAAGCATGAGCAGCATCTACAGTTATTTCTCTCCCATGTCAATAAAGTCCAGAGCTCAACAGTATGGACCAGATGTAGGAAATCTTCCTTCATTGTGAACCTGCATCCTATGGCTCCGTCATTCCAGGCATGAAGTTTTACCTCATGGTCCAAGATAGCTACGGAGCTCCAGCCATCAGAGTCGGCCTTCTAGTCTATGGGAATGCTCGTTTCTAGACGTCAGGTCATGGGTCATATGTAGCTATGTGTCTTTATGTAGGTATAAAAAATACAGGTAGGATGCATATGTCTGGCTAAGACTTAAGGGTTCTGTTTTTAAGAGACTAATGCAGACAGTAGGGGGGGTCAGTTCCCCTAAGCCAGCTCACAACTCCCTCAGGAACCTCTGCACAACAATGACCCACCCCAAAGCAAGATAAGCCATTCGCCAAGCCTAACGTGGGAAGGCTGCCTAGGTGGTCCCAACTGCAGCATCTTCCCTGGCAGGCTGACCACTCTGTTGCCCCTTCCTTCTAATTCTTGCCACCTTCCATGATTGGCAAAATACTGTGATAAACAACTTAATATTCAGAACTTAACATTCAGGTGTGAGCAGCTGACCTGTTGCTTTGGTCTGTGGTAAGGCATGGTAGAGGAAAACTACTCATTACAGAAGTGCCAGGAAGAAATGCACAGAGCATCAACCAGAAGAAGACGGAGGAAGACAGAAGGAGGATTTTGTGTGGGGAAGGTAGAGAACAACAGAGGAAAATGAGAGGGGAGAGAGACTGGGGTGGGGGAGCCCAACGGCTCATTCAGGGAAATGCTATACTTTACAAAGGCTCACCCCCACTTCCTCCAAATAGGCCCCACCTCCCAACAGTCTATTTAGCTATGACTCATCAAGAGATTAATTAACTAATTGATAAGATTGTACTCGAAAGATCTGATTACTTCATGGTATTGCTACAAGCTAGGGATTAAGCCTCCAATCCATGATCCTGTTTTAAGGATTTATTTTGTGTGTGTGTGTGTGTGTGTGTGTGTGTGTGTGTGTGTGTGTGTGTTTTATACGTGTGTGCCTGCAAATACCCAGTAAGGCCAGAAAATGGTATGGGGTACCCTGGAGTTGGGGTTCAGGTGTCTGTGAGTGACCTAATATGCATGCTGAGAACTAAACTTAGGTCATCTTCGAGAGCAGTATTTGCTTTTAACAACTGAGACCACTGTACAAACGCACAGACATGCCATTTTTTTTTCCAGTCAGAATGGCTACATTTATTTATTTATTTTTATTATTATTTTTTCTTTATTTACATTTCAAATGCTATCCCGAAAGTTTCATATCACCCCCCGCCCCTGCTCCCCTACCCACACACTCCCACTACTTGGCCCTGGCCTTCCCATGTGCTGGGTCATATAAAGTTTACAAGACCAAGG
>NC_034593.1:91273485-91302301 GCF_900095145.1 Mus pahari | reverse complement strand
CATTGGTGTTCTGTTGAGAAATTTTTTCCCTGTGCCCATATCTTCGAGGCTTTTCCCCACTTTCTCCTCTATCAATTTCAGTGTCTCTGGTTTTATGACACACATGCCATTTTGAGTGGTCCTTTCATATCCAAACTAACTGAACATGATGGCCCCTTAGGCTCATGGACTGGAGGCCTGGATTTTCTGTTGTGTTGTCCCCTGGATTGTTCCAGCTTCACACATGCTCCTTCAGGTGTCCACTACTCTCCCGGGACCCAGCTCCCATCACTGTACAGCTCTGGTGGAGACTGCCCGTTCATGCCCCCAAGTCCAAGGTCCTGCAATTCTGGAGACACTGACTCTGTCTCCACCCTGAGGTTCACAGCTCAGCTCAGATCCACTTGAAGCTCGGCCAAAGGAACACTTGCAGTGGCATTCGCTGCATCTCTACTCTGTGCCTCTGCCCTGGGCTCTGCATGTTCTCTTCCTTTGGCAAAAACTCTGAAGAAGTATACCCACCCCATGAGGCTCAGCAGCGAACCTTCCTCCTCCAGGAAGCTGCATTTTGTTTTTCTTGGGGCTGGATGGCAAGCACTTCTTTGTTCCCCACTAGAAGGCAAGCTTCCCCAGAGCAGGCTGCACCAGCTTATCCCGCAGCCTCTGTTAGCACTGTTAGCGCCAGCCTCCTGGGGGTGGGGGGTGGGGCCTCAGAGAACATCTGAAGAGCCGAGTAGCAGAGTAAAGCCAGGACGCCATAGAAAAAAACAGAAACAAATGTCAAACAGTCTTGAATGTGCATGGTTCGTGGGATGACCTGCCGGGTATGCTGGAACTCACAAAGTTGGTTAGGCTGTTTATAGCTTGTAGGACCAAGCATTTGGGCTCCTTTTGAATATCCAAATGTAGGGTCTGTCAACAGGAACCTCTCCAGGGCTTGTGTTTGGGGGAGATGGGAAGCTGAGAGGTGTGGAGATGGTACTGATTAAGATTACGGTCATCTCTCAGGACTTATTTTTTAAATCTTGTTTTCCTTTTTGAGAAAGAACCAGGTTGGGATTGTCGCTCAGTTAATAACATACTTGACTTACATAAGTGTAGTCTTGGGTTCAGTCTCCAGCAGCACCCAGGCAAGGTGGCATGTGCCTGTAACCCTAGAGTGTAGGAGTCAGAAATTTAATATCATGCTTGATCACTTACTGAGTGAGTCAAAGGCCAGCCTTGGGCTATACAAGACGCTGTCTTGAAACAAAGAGAGAAAAGAAGGAAGGAGGAAGGAAGGAAGGAAAGAGGAAGGAAGGAAGGAAGGAAGGAAGGAAGGAAGGAAGGAAGGAAGGAAGGAAGGAAAGAAGGGAGGGAGGAAGGATAGAAGGAAGGAAGGGAAGAGGGAGGGAGGGAGGAGGTAAGGAGGAAGAAAGGAGGGGTGGGAAAGCAGGAGAAAGAAAGGGGGGAGGAGATCTCACAAGGGAGCCTGGCTCTGTCTCCCACATGCAGGGTTCACAGCTATGCAGTTATAGTTATGTCTCACCTTTATGTATTTCTCTCTAAGGCTCTGTGTTTGAGCAGCCAAGAAAATTGGAGCTCGGAATGGTGGAAATATTCCAATTTAGTGATGGAGACAAATCACTTTTCAGATGTGGACTCTCAGTCTTAGAGAAGGAAGATTGTACAAGGTCATATCCCAAGGTCACACAGATAGAGGAGCGTGGACTCACAAGCCCCGGTTCCCAGCTGACCTCTTCTCCCCCTGCTCAACACAGCTATTCAGGACTACGTCACCCGGCTGCCGAGATCACATCTCGTCCTGGGAGCTAGATCACAATGGTCACACACAGACATGCATGCTGCAGAAGCTGTGGTGATGAAATGGCGTGTTTCCAAACTGGAAGAAGGAAGGCACACAGTCAGTCCACAGAGTTGAGCTTTTGCCTCATCTGGTCACTCCCGCTTGCTCTCAGTTGGGAACCCAAGAGTGTTCCTGGTTACCCTTTGGGACCAAGGACTCTAACAGCTCCAGTCTCCCTCAGACTTGCAAGGGCTGGATTGGAAGGGAAGAGAAAAGATCTTAGGGGTTGAAAGGCCCATTTGTGTGGAGGTCAGAGACGGGACACTAGTTTATACCACTCATAGTAGGGTCCTACTCTCTTGAGTTGAAAGGTCAAGGCCTGAGGCAAAATGTCCATGGAAGGGACCAGGAAGCCAAGCTGGACTCTGTTCATTCCCGGCCACTTTCACCTCCCTCCGCTGAAGGTTATGACTAACAGCTTGGTTCTCCAGTGACTCACTCCAGGAAAATGACATGTGACAAGAACCTGGCTGTCATGGGACCGCTTGCCAGGGGTGCCAGGACAGTGGTGGCATTGTTCAGGGGAGGCTCAGGAAATCAAACATCCGGAGACAGTATGCACAGTCAACTCTCCCACAGGCTGGGAGAGAACAGATTCCCCTCCCCATTGACCAGCCTGTGTATTAACTTGTAGAGGGCACATGGGTCTTTATCCCCTGAAGTCTCAAGTGTGAAGTTCCCAACGCACTAAGACAGGTAGAAGGGACCGTTAACCTTGGAGGTGTTTTGCCTGATGTCACTTGTGAGCCTCTCCTCCCCACAGCCCTTGAGATAAGCACTTATTACCACATCTTATTTTGTAGCCGAGGAAATATAAATACCCAGAAGTGAAAGCATTTGTTTGGCCACTGAAGATGCCCTCCTGCGTCCATGTTGACAGGGAAATACATCCCCAGTGTCAGGAAAGCTCTGCCCTTCCCTGCTGGTGCCTGGCTTAGCCACTGCTGAATGCCTGCATTTCTGAGTCTGTCTCTCCCCCACATATCTTCTCTTTGACCTCTTTTGTTCATCTGCCCTTCAGGCTCTGCTTGAAGCCCACTTTTCTTAAACAAAGACTTGACCAGCCAGTCTCAAGAGAATTCCTGTTTCCCTGCCTCCACCTCTATAACCCTCTCTGCTTACACTTCTGACTTATAGCCTTAAATAGTACACAATTCATATAAACTTTCATATGCAACTACTAGCCATATTCTAAAACACCCAAAGGAATGGAAAATGCTTTTTTGAGCCGTAGAATTCTTACCATAATGGAAAATACCAAATTACCAAAATAGCAGTTGTTGGCAAATGCATTCTGAGAGATTACTGGAAAGGCCATAAGACAGCCACACGATTCTGTTAGCAAGACCCAGAAGTCACAGGGATGGCTGGCTATCTCACCTTTGGCCATAGACCACAACCCTCTCCCCAGTCCTTCCTGGGTAGTGAGGGTGTCGATATTGCCCTGCCCCAGAACTGTCCCTTGCCCCTTGCCAGCTTTAGGAGGATGGAGCAGGGGTCAACCAAGTACTCCAGGCCTTGAGCAGGTTTATCTCTCTTCTTAGTATTCACAGCTCCTGCCCAGGCATCCATCTCTCAGTTAAAAACGAGGGAATAGAGGAACATTGATAGGAGCAGGCACGGTAGACACACACACACACACACACACACACACACAGCTTAAAAGAAATAAGACATTCTGCCCGTCAGTCAGTTCAGTGTGACACATTTTATTCTCACTGTTTAAAAAGGCCTCTGTACCAGACAGAGCCAGAGCATGGAACAGTCAAACCATGCATGACACGGAGAGGACCAGAACTGATGAGCGTGCCTGTATTCAAGATCAACCAGGTGCCTCCTCCAGCTGGGGATGCTGGGGATGCTGGGGATGCAGGCCAGCTTGAGGGATGCAGTCAGTGCACCTCCTCTTCTGTCTTAAGCACCCAAGGCCCCTCCTTTGCCTTTTCTCTGGTCAACCCACGGGGCCATTTGGAGGTACCCTCGGCAGCGCTGTCCTTCTGAGCCTATGGCATCATTACTGCTGTCTGAGAAGACAGCTGAGACCTCGTGGGAAGTTTAGTACTTGCTCATCCCATCCTATTCATCTTTGGTACGCTCCCTAGAAAACCAGGTCTCTGTCACTAGCGGTTTCCTGTGTCGCTTGTTCTAACCCACCTGCGGTCTCGATCCTGTCTCTGTGACAGAATGACTGGTTGCTATGGAAATGCCTACATCACCCAAGGCATGAGCCAGAGAGAAGCATTAACAGGGTGTACATAGGGGCAGGGGGTGGTTGGGTGGGGTTTCAGAGACCCCAAGCATGTCTTGGGGCCTGATGCATGCCCACCATGAGTGAGCTACCAATCACTGAACAATAACCCCAGTCACACACACACACACACACACACACACACACAAACACACACCACCATATTTTGGCCATGTTCCTATTTTTCCTCTTTTACCTTTTCCCACCAACCCCATCCCCCTTCTTCTCATCAAACACCCCCTCACACGTTCATGTGTTTGTTTGGGGTCTCTCGTTGGCTACATGTGTATTGGAACGAATTTACTTGATCATGGACAACACAACAATGGCTACACCACAACAGAGGAGTATGATTGGCCCTCCCCCAGCAACCATTACCTTACCTACATGCCTTGAGGATGGGGATGGGGAGCTTATTAGCTCCTCCCCATTCATAATGGGTTCATTGAGTATGGCATGGCTTTCTACACAAGCGACCAGTCCATCTTGGCAAGCCACGTTTGTATAACCACTTCCTACCTAAGGCTCAGTGTGTGTCCTGATGTGCACACAGAGCTCATTGTCTAGGTCAGGGAGAAGCATCTATTTTGACACCATGGTTCTTCCAGCTTGGGCTCTGACATGCACGACTGACCAGCTCAGACATGATCCCAAGGGCCTGGTTGCTGCTGGGAAGGAAGTCTGGGAGAACCCACAGGCGCGGGGCACCCTATGCCACACCTGCCTGTTCATACCAGGACTTGAGGATGTCACCTGCTGAGCACTCAACCCAGCAAGCCCGAGACCTGTGGAGACAGAGCACAGGACAGGGGACGGGGATAAGGTGTGGGCTTAGCGTGCCCATGAGGCCTGGCTAAGACAGTGTCGACATCCGACAGTGTCGTCATGTGACAGTGTCATCTGACAGTGTCGTCATCTGACAGGTAGCTTTTCCCCACCCAAAGTGTTCTTTCAGTGAGGGAGGAGGTCGGACGTCTTTCTGAAACCTGAGGGTACCCTCGCCATGCAAAGGCCCCAAAGCTCAAGCCTGGGCTCGCAACCATGAAGCACACGGGTCTACTGTGGCCTGTGTTTCCCTCTGCCTTGTTACTCAGAGCCCTGATGAAAAGCAGGTTCCCGGCCTGCTCGAGAAGAGCAGGGGCAGCTGAGGAAGCCTTTCCATGCTCCGTCTCTCCTAACTGGACTCACAGCTCCAGTTCATGAAGTAGACGTTAGAGGGATGACTCTTAAGCTCTTATTAGCTTTCTACCCCGAGTGCACAAGAGATAGGAAGCACCCATGGCTTCCCACAGGGAGCAAAAGATCTTCCAGATCTTATGTCTGGTTAGCAATTTCATAAGCAGCTGTAGGCTCCCTCTGCAAAACTGCCAAGTCCTGCGTTCAGTTCAGGGTAGGTAGCTCACCACAAGATGGGTTCACCAGCTTAGAGACAGCCACAGGCTGGTGTTTGAAATAAAGGAAGAGCCTTTCTATGCCCAATAAGAGCCCAAGACAGGCAGGGGTCAAATGTTTCCTCGCCCAGCACTGGGCCAGAGGCATCACACTTTGTAATGCCTAGCGGTTCAGTGGCTTTCTCCTTCCTGGGAGAGAGAGAGAGAGAGAGAGAGAGAGAGAGAGAATGAATGAGATCCCAAGACCAGAACCCCAGCTTCAACCCGAGGCTCATCAGTTCTGACAGGCCGCAGCTGTCTCCCACTGAAAGCCTCTAAGCTGGGGACCCCAGAGGACGCGGTACATTCCTGAGGTGCTACTATAGCCGTGCTGCAGAATACAGAACAGATTGTGAGAAGGAAGGGGGGACAGCAAGCGGCAAGTTCTAGATCTGCCAGAGCTTCTAAACCAGGTCCAGCTGGACAGACTTGGAGGTAACTGCATTACAGGGAACACTGAAAGGTTAATACGAAGCCAGCTGATACCCAAAGCGAACAATTAGGAAGGTTAAGGGGCTTAATATTAGATTAGTCGCTGCGAGGATAAAGTTCACAGCTTCCGGGATAGAAGTCTGACTCAGAAATCATCTTAGTTGATGGCTCTGGGTCGGCTCTTGTTGATACATCTCTCTTCCTGGTATCTAAGGGGAAAAAAAAATCACTTATTCATGTATAATTCATGTCCCCCCCCCCCCGCCGCCCTTTCTCTACTGCTTGGAAATGTCTGGTTTCCTTGGGTTTTAGACATATTTCATCCTCCTGGAAGGCTTCTTCCCCAGTGTGATCTGTGCTGCCCTGCATCTTCGTGGTAGATATGTTCTTGGGATAAATCAAGACAACAAATGGTTTCTCACATCAATAACTCAGCCCAGAAGAGACTTGGAAGTTAACACACACACAGGGAAGCATCTTGGGGAGACAGAGAGATGAAGCCCCACAGACCCTAAACCTAGCAGCTCTTTCA
Source organism: Mus pahari (assembly GCF_900095145.1). NCBI lineage: Eukaryota > Metazoa > Chordata > Mammalia > Rodentia > Muridae > Mus > Mus pahari. The sequence goes on along the minus strand of NC_034593.1, from coordinate 91,295,834 downwards.
TTTTCCTTGTGAGATTTTTTTTTTCACATGTAGATTCCTAGGCCAACTGAGTCAGAATCTAGCCGGGAGCAGCGTGGGAGTTTGCCTACCCTGAAGCTCTCTGGATGACATCATGGCCAGCCTGGTTTGGAGACCACTTGCTCAGGGCCACAGGGAAGAAATGCGAGGCTAGGAGGGCCAGGGAAGCCTCAGATATGGGGCGTGGCCACTTAGGTGACTTCTCAGTTCTCATCCAGCAAGTGAGCTTCCCTGGGCTCGCTTCACATGGTAAGCCCCACAAGGGGCGCCACATGGAGTTTGTGGGAGCAGAGTTAATTTTCAAAATCCGTTCCCTCCTCAGACCCTGACACCAGTCCAGGTTTCAGAGACCTGGCTAATGGAGGCTATGCCTGCTCCTCCAACTGAACCAGCCCAAAGCAATCCAACCACGATTACACAGACCAGGGAACCTGAGGCTGAGCGAGTCCTTAGAGGCACTCCAGCTCATTCAGTTTTGAACTGTATTTCTAGGCAGCCTAGGGCTCCACATGACCTCTCATGGAGAGAAGAGAGCAGAGGCTCAGAGGAAAGGCTGCTGTAAAAGACAAGTTTACCCCAACCCCAACCCACACTTCCAGGCTCCCAGAATAATGACTCTGAGGCTCGAAATACATTTACAAACACCTTACCCATAATTTTTTGGCATATTATCCGACTAGCTCATAAATTATTACTCCATTTATTCTGATTGATGTTCTGCAGGTTACCTCCGCTCAGGTGCCATTAGTCCTCCTTCGGTTCCGGGAGCCAGGTCCTCCAGTGCCTGGCTCTATCCCAGAATCCCTTTTGCCTACTGGACGTTCTGCCTTCTATTCTACCCTTTCCTTTAAGTCATAATTTTTTTTTAATTGACAAGTGATGCATCCATACAATACACAAGATAGTCTCTCTACAGACTGCTGGCCTCCTCAGCTTCTGTTTCTGCCACCTTGGGCGTTGCTATAGTGATTGCCTGTCGATCCATTTCCCATATGCTACCATTGCTAACCCAACCCCAGGCCCCGGCTACTTTCCATCCAGTGTCTAGCATGGTGGCTTTCGGACCTGAGGCCAATCATGTCTCTCTCCTGTTCAAGACCGTACGTTGGGTTTCCATTGCCCACAAATGGCGATCCAAGGTCGTCACTGTGGCCTGTGCATCCCTATGTGTTCCCTCCCGGCCGCTTTGTCTTCCATCATGCAGGTCACTTTCAAACTCACCCTTACCAAGTAGGCTCCTACCCACCTCCCGGGCTCCTCTTCTTCCTTCTGAATGAAGTGCTTGCCTCACATTCGGCAAGTGTTCTATCGCTGAGCAAAGTTGCCCAGGCCGCTCTTGAACTCACTCTGTACTCAAGACAGGCAAGCTTTGGGCTTGCAATCCTCTTGGCTCGGCTTTTCAAGCGGCTGAGATTATAAACACACCACACACACCAGGCACAGCTGTTGTTTTTCTTATCGCCTTTTGGACAAAGAATCCACCACAGGCTCACAGACAGGCCTCTCTAAAGCTGGCAGGGAGAGTTGGTGAAGCAAAACCCCCAGGCCAAACACAGCTCACAACTCACAGCCCGTTGAGTTGTCCATGGCACTAAAATAAAATTTTATTGAAACACAACCTTACTAGTCTGTTTCTATAGTGTCAGGTCAGTCACTCTCGGGCCCTTTATAGAAAATGTTTGCCAAGCCCTGCTCCGAGTAATAATGTGACTGACTCAAAGTATTACTGTTTAAAGGTGTAACTCATTCGTGCTGGACAGTTTTATGCCAACCTGACACAAACCAGTTATCACAGCGGATAACTCTGATAATCGATTGAGACAATGTCTTTATAAGATTGGGCTGTAGCCAAGCATGTAGGGCAGTGTCTTAACTATTGACCAATGGGAGAAGGCCCAGCCCATTCTGGGTGGTGCCATTCCTGGCGTGGTGGTCCTGGGTTCTACAAGAAAGCAGGCTGAGCAAGCCAGTGAGCAGCACAGCCTCTGTATCAGCTCCTGCCTCCAGGTTCCTGCCCTGTCTGAGGTGCTATACTGAATTCTTCAAGGACGGATGGAAGTGTAAGCCAAATAAACCCTTTCCTCCCTGGCTTGCTTTTGGTCATGGAGTTTTGTCATAGCAATAGTAACCCCGACTAAGACACCAATCATCTCCATTTTTACTGGAAGTTATTTTGAAATTAGTACCAACTGTTCTACAGATGAAGAAACTGAGGCCCAGAAAGGAGATGGCTCACCCAAGGTGACACAGCCAGCAAGAGGCAAAACCGGAAACCAAACCCAGATACCAGCGCTCTGAAGAGGGCTCACTGAACAACCGCAGCTGTTGCTGGAGCCTGACTGTGCTTCTCATCCGTCCAGCAGCAGAGCAGCAGCAGCAGCTGGCTGTGTTGACCGTGAGAGACACACAGGCCCAGGAAGCAACTGTACATGATGTAGGAGTAAACTCAACCACCAGAAAATGTCACCGGGAGCTTTCTGTGCATAGGGAAGAAGGCTAGCTCACAGAAGGCTGTCCACCACAAGCCAAGTGCGGCTTCTGTAAATCTCTAACAGTTAATCACATGACTGATCATGCAGCAGCAGTCTTCCCATCCAGGCTTGGACAGGCCTTTCTCAGCTTGCCAAGGGGCTGCTCTAGGACCTGAATGGCTGCCACATCACTTGTGTGAGAGCGCCATCTAGTGTCCATTTCTGGTATTGCCTCCCTTGCCATCTGCTCTACAGACAGCAGGGACACTAATTTCCTAAGCTATTTTTCTGGGGTTATTGTCTTTGAGGAACTCATCTAGTACAGTAGACTAAAAGGTGTTGCTCTCGTCAGAGCTCCCTGAAGAGGCTGTTACTCGAAGCCTAACAACACTACCATTGTTCATGGCCTGTTTGCAGGTTTTACCTTCAGTTCTGACTTCCAGGGCCTTTCGTAGGCTTTGGAGTTCAGTCTGCAGACAAATTTGACCTTCCACAAAAACTTGACATTTGGGAAGCTGTCTCAGCTGCCTCCAGCCAAGCTCTGTTCCAGGCAGTATTTTGTGTTGTCAGTTTTGGATGGTTAATTTTTATGGAGATTTTAAAAAATATTTTATTGCCTTTTATTAATTTATTTTGTGTTGGGGGGTATGCACGTGTGCTACCATGCTTGTATGGAAGACAGAAGGCAACCTGAAGTAATCAGTTCTCAATATGTATCCCAGGGATTAAATTCAGGCTTGGTGCCAAGTGCCTTTAACTTGCGGATACACCTTACTGTCCTCAGTTCTGCAGAGGGGGATGTTTGAGATAGGGTCTTGCCAGGTACCTTCGACTGGTTTCGACTTCCCTACTTCCTGCCTCTACCTCTTTTGTACTAGGATAACTGGTGGGAACCACCACCCAAGCTGTCATGTGACACTATTTTTATTGTTTATCAACATTGTAGGCACTGGGATTGTCAGCGTGGCTGGAAGGAGCAGGTGACGCTTGTTTTGAGTCCCTGTGCTCAGGAATAGTCAGAAGTGGTAGCCGAGGCCCAGGAGCTGCTGTCTCACCTGACAGGCAAGGATTCTGTACGGCCAAATGTCCACAACTTCCTGTTGCTGAATGCCTTGCACTTAATCACAGATAACCATCTGTATGAGAGCTGCTGGCCTGGGGTTGGGGGGCAGGTTCTGTGCTGAAGCCCTACGACCTGACACAGGCACCACGACTCCCAAGTTGTAGATGTGACTCAGAGTCCAAAGCTCCAAGCAGCTTGCCCACGGTCTAACAACCAGCATCAGATCTATGCGTCAAAGTGCTGTGGCCAGAGAGGCCTGGCTTTAACCCCAGCAGCGGTCAGACCACATCTCTCTCAGTGCCCGGGGCTGCTCTGAATCCCAGCTATGGACCTGAAAATCTCCCCTGTTGAAGAACGGACTTCTCTCAGCATGTCATGTGTGGCCGACTCAGGAAGGAGCTCCCAGTTACTAGGTTTCCCTTTCTTTCTGTACATAGTGACTCTGAGCATGGCTAACCTTCACCTTTACCATGAAAGAGAGCAATGGCTTGTGGTAACCATGCATGTTTTCTGTTGAACATTTGCCTTGAGAGCTTTCTGATGCTGCGTGTCCAGTGCTCTGAGGTCCTCCAAGGGACCCCATGGGACATAGCTTTGACAAGGGGTCTAGGTCTGAACTCTGAGCATTTCGACTTCCAGATTCCCCCTCGTCGCCCCTTCGTCTGCCTATGTGTCCACTGCTGTGTCCTATGCATTGGACAGCTTGCCCTGATGAGCTATTTGAGAGGTAAAACATCAATGAACTCACTTGATCTCAACCATCATTTACTGTTATCCCCCTGTGGGAGTAACCATGTATTCCTAGGAGACTGAAGGCCCATGTCTTTAACAAAGCCAAAAGGCTCCCAGGCCCTTTTCCCAGAACCTTCAGCTCTCCTACTCCACATTCTTCCAGTATTTGCCTGTCAGTTTTCTAGTTCTTGTGACACTCTTGTCCCCATCTACTGAGGCTTTATTAGTCCTGTCCTTAGCCAGGGACCCTCCCCTCCCCCACCTCTCCCTTCCCCTCCCTCCTGCCCTCTTAGCTGGTAGCTGCTCTTCTGACCTGTGGCTCTGTTTAGCCACCGCCTCACAGTTGTGGATCCCACAGGCCTCACAGCCCAGCTCAGTTCACCCTGGGACTCCAGGCCTGTCCTCACCTCAGGCTTCCAAGCCTGCACTTGCTTAGTTGATGATGACATTCCATCCTACCAGGCCATGAGGTCCGGATGTCCTCAGAGAGGAGCTGCACCTGCTTCTACTCACGCTTGCACCTCTAGTGCGGAGCATAATTCAGTTCTGTAGGCAGGGAGCAGAGAGGGCAGGAGAGGGGAAGGGACCTCCTTGACATGGTCCCTAGCTTATGACGATTCAGCCCAGGACTTTCCACTCACCGTGGTATGAAAACTGGTACTGAGTGGAAACTGGTCTCCAGAGTTTTGTTGTTTTCTGGGCTAGTGATACACAGTAGCCCAAAGTGCACCGTAGAGCCACAGTCCCTGCCCACGATGGAAGGGAGACGTGAGTGTCGTTCAAGTGAGTATTGCTGCTACACTTGGGTATCCCTAAGGTTAGATGCATTCAGGGCTTTACCAGTTGATGGTGTTTTGTTGTTACTGTTTAGCACAATTCCACTGTCTGCTGGGGCATCCATGTTTCTCCAGGTCACATCAAACCAACCTAAGAAGCTTACCCGAGGCTGCCCACTGGTGACATAGCAGAAGGCTGAGCCCAAGCTTCCGAGCAAGTCCACTTCTTTTCCACCCTAACTCACTCCTAGCTGAGGCCCCTGCTGGCCTCTCTGAGCTGGGGTGAATGATTTCATCCCTTCCCGGGGGAAGAGGCCTTCAAAGGCACACCCAGTCGCTTCCCCTCCCACCACACACGGAGGCGGTGTAGAATGGAGGGCCAAGCAGTGTGGGCACACCAGGCAGGGCTTTCCATGATGGGAAGATGACCCTGGCAGGACTGTGGCTGGGTTTGCTAGCTGACTAACCAGCCTGGAAGAAGAAGAAAAGAAGAAGGGAGAGGAGGAGGAGGAGGAGAAGAAGAGGAAGAAGAGGAAGAGGAAGAGGAGGAGGAGGAGGAGGAAGGAGGAGGAGGAGGAGAAGGAGAAGAAAGAAGAAGAAGAAGAAGAAGAAGAAGAAGAAGAAGAAGAAGAAGAAGAAGAAGAAGAAGAAGAAAGAAAGAAAGAAAGAAAGAAAGAAAGAAAGAAAGAAAGAAAGAAAGAAAGAAAGAGGAAGAGAAGGAGAAGAAGGGAGAAAGGAGAAAGGAGAAACAGAAGGGGAAGGAGAAGGAGAAGGGGAAAGCGAAAGGAAAGGGAACCACTAAGAACAGTTTTTGGCAAGTTCCCCATTTTACAGATAATAAAACTGAGTCCAAGGGCTGAGTTTGCCAGTCACATAGAAGTCACTAGAATGACTGGTTGCATATTCTGCACAATTTTCTTTTTTCTTTTTCTTTCTTTTTCATTAGGATTTAGATTCCCGTTCCTTCATCAAGATCACAACACAGGGCCCAGATCTTCACTGTGAGCAAGTCTCTTTTGGGGGCCTTGCGGCATCTCTCTTTTCATATAATATCACTCCCTGTGCCTGTGTGCCATTTCTGATTTAGCTTTTGTAGAGGGGGGTGAAAACGTGGAGGGGTGCACGACTTCAGCATGGGAGCGTCTTAATGTGTGCTGGCTCCCTTCATCTCCTCCGTCGTCTTGCCTACACCCCATTCGACAATAATCTTTTTGGCATCTCTCTTCTAGTAAGTCTTTGTGAAGCTGTCAGCTCTCTCTTTTTTTTTTTCCCAGAAACAATGCTTCCCTTTCTTTCATAATCATATCTCACCAGTTACCTGACACAGGTGAAAATAGAAGAGCCACAAGAGAGGCTCGGCAGCACAGCTCGCCTCGGCGTACCCAGTCACAGGAAGGTGTCCCAGCTGCCTGTGGTGGTGATGTGGGCTGACTTCTGGCCTGAACATCCAGTACACCCACAGCAGGCAGTAAGGAGTATGCCTCATAGAGAGGGGGCGCAAGGTCATGTGATCTTGTGAGCCAATACTAGAAGCAGAACTTCACCTGGAAGCCCTGTGTGCTTCTTAATCCTCCCATACTGTCACGATGTCATTGCCTCTGTAGCTGAAGTGCATGACCTCACACTGTTGCTGGCTCTTGACTATCCTCCAAAGGCCCCTGGGTAGAAAGTATTGGGGCAGTCTATGGTACTACTAGAAATAATGAAATCCTTAGGAAATCGTGCCTAGGGGAAAGTTGGGTTATTGGAGGTGAAGTAGATATCAGGACAGCCCTATTTACGTAAGAGCTTCTTCCTTCCGCCTCATAAATGGTGGAATTACAGATGTGTGTCTCCATGTCTGGTTTATGTGGTGCTGCAGACCAAACCAAAGGCTTTGCATGCTAGGCAAGCATTCGATGCATCCACATCTCCAGTCCTCCTGTCTGCCATTTAAGTTCGTTTCTCTTAGGTACTTTGTCACAGTAGTGGATAGCTGACTACCACAGTGGGTGTGGGGCCTGGAAATGACAGTCTTCTTTCTACAACACACTTCACAGCACTTTGCTGAAGGGGCACCTTTGGGGGGAGGTGGCCTAGCATGGAGAGTGGATAGGGCAGACAAAATGCTTACCATCCTGTCTTGGGACAGGCAATATTCAGTGTAGAGAAAAGAAGCAGATCCCAGGTTAACAGCCGGGTGGCTTTGGATACTCTTTCACACGTCGTCACATTTGCCTCCTTGTCTACAGGATGGAATGACTCTATATGACCCACCAAGTTGTCCTGAGACTCAAGTGAGACAATGTTCTTAAAGGGATATGCCACAGCAGCAGTAGCATCTGGTATATTTCATACCTGGATACATCCGTGGCAGTGACAGGGAGCCTGGGACTCTTCCCTGCCACAAGGTGCCATACTCCTGGGGAAGAACTCATGGTATGGGCAGGGACAAGGCTCTGCATATTGCTTCCTGTTCTAGGTCTACACACTAAGATCTAAATAAATCTGACACCCCCTAGCTTCCACAACTATTTCTGACCCTAGTTCACATTTCTCTCAGCTGGTAGAAGACTGAAGCCCGGGCCTTTCTGCATAGTGGATACAGCTCTCATGTTATGAAGGAGCCTCATGTTCCTTGGCCTGCCCATATCTCCTGCCCCTCTCTCTTGTCCCAGGATATATTTGAAAGACACACATCTTTCAATATTAGGAACCAAGATGGAACCAACATGGCCACAGAGCAGAGCAGGCCTTGTTGGGAACTGCAGGGAGATGCCCACTGTATTAGACACTTCCTGCACTGCTCCGGTCAAATGCCTGACCAAGACAACTTAAGGGAGGAAGGGTTTAGTTTCACTCACAGTTCAGAGGGATACAGTCCATTGTGGTGGATGAGATGGTAGTGGGAGCGAGAGGCCAGCTGGTTACACTACACCCACAATCAAGAAGCAGAGAGGGAGGAATTCTTCTGCTCAATTAGATTTCTACTTTTTTGTTCAGCCAGCATGCCACCCCATGGAACAGTACCACCCATGTTGAGGTTGTTTCTTCCCACCTCAGTGAACCTACTACAGGAAATCCCTCACAGGCACCCTCAGAGGCTTGTCTCTTTGGCGAGTTCAGAACCTGTCCGGTTGATAACAATTGCTATTAACCACCACACTCGTCAAAAGACAAGTAATAAGAAATGTTTAGCACTGGGGAAGTGGGGGGTCAAACCCAACACAGTAGGCAGAGAGCCTCCTCTGTGCTCTGTGAACATGCCAGGACTGTGCCCTCTGCAGGGCTCTGCTGGGAGTGTTCATCCACCTCTTAAACTTTAGAGTTCCCTGCAGTCACCAGGAAGCCCTTCTCTGCTCCCCTCCCCACTGGCTTCCCTGTGTTGTTCTCTGTGGATTTTTGCACTGTTCTTTTCCGGAATGTTTAGCTGTCCCCCCCAAAGGCAGCCCCACAAACTGGATTGTTCTTGTTGGACTTTGGGTTGTTAGATCCCAAGTATCTGTAAGAGTACCTGACACAGGGTGGGCCCCCTGTGTGTACTGGGCAAAGGGATAGGTGAGTTCATCGTTGGACAAATGAATTGGATGCCTTCATTCCCTCCCTGCGGTACTGGTGCTAACCTGAGATGCTCAGCAGGTTGGGGCTGGATTTTACTCGTAGATAGGGTCTCATGTTGCCCAGGCTTGCCTCAAACTCATTTTGCAGCTGAGGGTGACCTTGAATATTTGATCCTCCTCTGGAGTGCTGGGAGAACAGACGTGTGTCATCATGGCCAGTTTTTAAGGTGCTAGGGATGGAACCAAGGCTTTGATGCATTGTGGGTAATCACTATCTGAGCTACATCCCCAGACCAAAGTGAGTAACGGTTTAATGCAAGCACTTTCCCAGTCGTGGGGTTGAATTTACAGCTTCACCTATGCTAGGCAGGCACTTTTCCACTAAGCCAGGTCCTCAGCCCTCTGCCTAATGTTTGGCTTGAGACAGGGGCTCACCAACGTTTCCCTGCTGGCCTTGAACTCACTCTGTAGCCCTGGCAGCTCTTGAATTTCTGATCCTCTTGGCTCAGCCCCCTGGGCTGCTGACATTCCATGGCCACGCAGCCTGTTGTCTCATGAATTTTCTCCCTGGGCAGGAACAAGGCAACTCCTTCTTCTTTCTATGATTCTCGTGACAAACCCAGGTTGGATTCCACCGAAGTTGGCTCTGGGGAACCCAAGGGTCAACGGGTTTGGAGTTTCCAGAAGGCCTGTGAATGATCTTAAAGCAGCCACACCAGAAGGTCTCAGCATGGATGACGGCTCCCTGTGGCTTCACAGGTGGAGCCCCTTCCTTCAGCCTCAACCCTCCTCAACCTATATAATCTAGCCTCTCCTCGAGACCCCAAGGGCATGTGAAATTAGAGCAAAACTGAATAAAAACAGCTGGGAAAGGTGGCTGGAAGCTCAAGTAAGAGTCCAAAGACACTCCCTAGTCACACTTTCTACGAGGGACCCTCAACTGTCAGCAAGCCGAGCTAAAATGGTCTTTTGCAAACAGACACAGCTGAAGTCACCAAGATGGTTGCGGTTTGGTCCGGAGGGTGGGGCTGTACAATACTTGGTCTTAATGCACCACGTTTTAAAAGGTCAAAGCGACAACAATGAAAGATGAAGAACAAAATAAAATATCATTCAGAAAACTTGCAGTGGAGGAAAAGTTAATTAAAGACCATTAAACATCGGCACTTAGTCAGAAGTCCCCAAAGATGGCGATGTTCTTATTTGATTAAGTTAATTAAAACAAGATAAGCAAAGAAGTAGATATTGAAGTTTTTATTAATGACTTTTCTTCCATTGATGTCAGGAAAGTAGTATTTTAACATATTCTGGTTTTGATTTTTTTAATAAATAAAATATTTAAACTTAAAATAATGAAGAGTTTTAATATACTTACATTTCAATATTTTAAAGCTACCTTACTATTCTAGAACAATTAACTATTAATAAGAGGCACAGAGACATGCTTGTGAGGGCACACATACTTTTCTTCTCCAGGCGCCGTCTGTGCTGGCTGGATGCCATATCTCAGGAGACATGGGCTCATGAAGTGGTTTAATGAGCTGTTCCTCCCAGAAAGACGCCCGTGAAGTGCAATGTTGCATCACAGACATAACACTCAACCTGAGGAGAGTTGAGGGGACCCCAGAGGCTGGTGACAGAGGCCTTGGCGATTGGGGTGCTTTTCAACAGGCTCACACCCAGCCATGCAGGCCAGCTCCGATGAGCTCTGCCTTCCTCTGGGATACTGGCTAAGTGTTCTTGGCTGCTCTTTCAGAAAACCAAGTTTAGTTCCCAACACACACACACACACACACACACACACACACACACACACACACACACACACACAGTGGTTCAAAGATGCCTCTAACTCCAGTTCCAAGGGATCCAATGCCCTCTTCTGGCCTCTGCAGGCACTGCATGCATATGGTGTACTTACATACATGCAAGCTCACACACATAAAAAAATAACATCTTTTAAAATATGTAGTCTTTGTTGGCCTCAAATTCACCATAAAAACCAGACTCGCCTCAAACTCATAGAAATTCCCCTGCCTCTGCCTCCCGAGTGCTAGAATTAAAAGCATATGTCACCATGCCAGTCTAATTAAAATGTAGACTTAAAATATAAAGACAGGATTGTATTAAGTCACTGCATATGGCCACTATATAGAAATGGTGTGCTTAAGGAAGCTGAAATTCGTGAATCTGATTGTAGGATCCCAAAGGGAAGTGACATGGGTCTTAGATGTTGCTCGCTACCTCATGGGGAGAGTACTGGGCAGTGTTTCCTGTGGAGGAGAACTGGTCTGGCAATTCTCTTTGGTAATGGCTGGTGTGAATCACCTGCCCCTCCCATTTTCATCCTGATTGATGTCTTCTAAGACTTAGGGGGTTCCTAGTCATCAGGGAAGGGCGGGCTGAGACCGGGTCACCAGTTGTTCACAGTGCATGGCTGCCTCTAGAGCCCCAAGGGGACGGAGATGCTGGGGAAACAGCATAATCACTGCACGCTTCAAGTCAGCGTCCAACTCCATCCAGCTCCGTCATCCCTGTGCCTTCACCATCCTCCCAACCCATGGAAGTACAGCAGGTGGCAGGCAGGAGAGGGGGGGGGGTGTGGGGAGGGGGAGGGGGGGAGGTCCTTGGCAGAGTCTGGCTTCAGGTCAGAAGCAGAATATATGTTGAAACAGATCACAGCCACAGGGAGGCATTGGATTCAGTCCCAGGATCACCAGGCTGTGTTCCCAAGCCTACAAAGGACTCAAAGCGCTGATGCTCTGTGGAGGGACCTGGCAACTTCAGACAACAAAGACGACAAAAAAAAAAAAAAAAAAAAAAAAAGCTTTTGTTTCTTTTCAACTGCCTAAAACTTCAAACTTTAAATTCTTCTTTGAGACGTTCATTTTCCAGCCTTTGAAAAGTCAAGTTTAAGTTTGAAATTAATTTTCTTAAGAAGTGTTTGCACCTTCTAAAAACAGAAATCCACCGGTCACAATGACGAGTAACGGAGCAGTTGTAAACAGCAGCCTGTGCCCTGAGTACACAGTGCAAGGAAAGAAATGGAATTAGCCTGGTTCATCAGAATAGGAACTGCTGCTACCCCAACACTGGAGAGACTGAGGCAGGGGTGTTACTACTGAGACCAACCTGGCTACACAGCAAGACCTTGTTGCAAAACAAAACAGACAAGCCACATATCCCGGGGAGCCAGAGAGATGGATCAGCAGTTAAGAGCACATATTAATCTTTCAGAGGACCTAAGTTTGGTTACCAGTACTTGTGTCGAGCACCTCACAGCTGCCTGTTAGCTCCAACACCAGGGGATCTGATGCCCTCTTCTGGCCTATTCAGGTACCTGCATTCACATACACACACATACACACACACACACACACACACACACACACACACACACACACACACACGATACACCAGCAGGGTTCCTACTTGAAGTTTGCCCCCTGGATAAGATTTGTATGTGCCTTTTTAAGGATTTATTTATTTTATGTATATGAGTACATTCTAGCTGTCTTCAGACATACTAGAAGAGGGCATCAGATCCCATTACAGACAGTGTGAGCCACCATGTGGTTGCTGGGAATTGAACTCAGGACCTCTGGAAGAGCATTCAGTGCTCTTAACCTCTGAGCCATCTCCCCAGCCCCCTTAGCTGTTGTCTTAATAGCCATTGAGGTTACAGTCAATTTATTTAGTGCCACGCTTTTTATATGTTTAGGATCTTTGTGTTGATTTTGTGGTTCTAAAAAGTTCCCTCGTGTGGTCCTGAAGCATGGCTAGTCCCTAACTGCTAGGTGGCTGTGATGTGTTACTAAGAAAGCGTATGTGTTAGCCATGCTTTATCCAGGTGATAGCTGTAGTGGTTGGCTGTGAGAGCATTGCTAGTAAATCGACAGTATGTGTGTTTGGGTTGCCCTTCTCATTGCTATGACAAAATATCCGATAAGATAACTTCAAAAAGGAGGAGGGGTTTGCTTTGGCTGACAGTTCAGGGACACAGTCTGTTGTGGTGAGGAAGGCATGGTGTGGGGTGAAGCAGCTGGTTACTTAGCAACCTCAGACAGCCAGGAAGCAGGGAGAGATGAACGCCACAGCTTAACTTCCTCTCTCCTTTTCACTCACTCTGAGGCCCCTTGTTCTCAGGATGGTGCCAGCTTCAGGGTAGATTTTCTCATAAGCCTTTATGGATAGCCTGCCTTAGACATACCCCGAGTTTGTTTCCATGGTGACTGAAATCTCATCAAGTTGATAATCAAGATTATCCATCTTTAAACAGAAGCATGAAACAGAGCTGTTGGGGCTCAGGGGGTGGCTAATGAATATGCTTTGATCAGAGGTTCCTGGGAGGACTCTAACCCTATACTCCTCAGGAGCGGTGGTTCTGGGCTCACTAATTCTGTGTTCATTGTGACTTTATGGGGCAGAGCTGAGACAGAACAAACATGTCTTAGTTAGGGTTACTATTGCTGTGATGAAATACCACGACCAAAGAAACGTGGGGAGAAAGGGGGACCTGGGTGGCATGTAACTTTAATTTTTTCAAACCTTATTTTTAATGATGATTCTTAAACTCTTAACCTCCCTTGTTGCCCACCATACACCAGAGGTAGTGGAAAAGAAAGAATTCGGGGAGGGGTTCGGGGGGATGGGGAAGTGGACCTGTTTTAGAAAGGTTCTTTGGGGCAACTCCCTTCTGTGCCATTTGGAAGTCAGCAGATCAGTTCACAGGTCGGCAGGCAGCGGCAGTCCAGTTCAGTAGAGTCGGGTGGCAGTGGCACAACCTAGCAGAGACAGCCAGGGCTCAGCCTTGGCTGGAGTCAGCACGAAGGACCAGCAGGAACACCAGGAGCCCTTCTCAACTGTGCCTCTCTCAGGGAAGCAAAGATCAGTGAAGATGGGAGACCCACAAGCTTTGCACAGCTAGCTGTACCAGCAACCAAGGAGTCCTGTTTAAACCCTCCAAATGTCACATGTCCTCCACGTGTCTTGCCTCAGCACATACATCGGATCAGCCCGAGTCTGTGGAAAAAGCAAGAAGCCGAAACACACCACCAGATGGTTTTTGGTGCATTTCTCTCTATGGTGTCCTGACAACTATACAAAGGCAGACCAATATATGCGTGCTGTTAAGCAAAGGATCCTTCATCAAGTGTCCTTTCACGTGCTTGTTTTAGCAGACCATCCCCTCTCCTGTGTCTGCCTCAGAGAAACGTTCCTCCAGGAGTCTGCTTTAGCCTTCCACACCGGTGTCCACCTTAACGAAACGCTCCTTCACATGCGTGCCCCAGCAAGACACCATCTAACCGACTTTCCAAAGAACCCTTAAGTTTCCACTTCGGTGGCAGCTGAGCTGGCCAGCACGCCAGCTCTCTCTTATCTACACCACTAGGACAAGCTCTCCAGCCCTGCTCCATCTAGGCAACTCAATGCTACCATAGGCAGGAGGCAGGCCAGCTCCCCTGCTCTCGAGTCCTCATGCCACCGCCAGGGCCAGCTCCACTGTGCTGCCCAGTCAAGGCGCAGGGAGGGCCCACTCTCCAAAGGGCTGCAGGCTGTGAGGGGCTGGGTCAGCTCTTCCCTCGGGACTGCCTCACCAGTGCCTCTGCCACCAGGGCCAGATTCACTGTGTGGTGGAGGGCCCGCTCTGTGGAGTGCTTCAGTGAGAGGGCAGCGATAGCTTTCCCACTCTCGGGCCAGCTCGCCTGACTACGGCAAGTGGCGAGGGGGGAGAGAGCATCATTCCTGCACACCCGTGCCACCTCAGGGGAGATGAGTGGCAGGGCCGGCTCTACTGTGCCCCTTCCATCAGGGCTGTACTGTGTGGAGCTGCAGGTGACTTGCAGGCTCTGCTCTCCGGAGTGCTGCCGCCATATGGGATGGGGCCAGCTCACAAGCTCTCATGACTCCAGGGCCAGCTCTCCCGACTGCCACAGGTGGTGAGGAGCGAGGTGGTCGAGTACATCACACACACACACACACACACACACACACACACACACACACACACACACACACACACACACACACACACACACACACACACACACACACACACGCACACACACACCTGTGCCACATCACTGCAGACAAGTGGCAGGGTCAGCTCTTGCCCTCGGGACTGACTCACCAGCGTCCCCCAGACCAAGGCTACCACGACTGTGCTGCCCAGGTGGTGTGTGTTTTCAAAGAAAGGATCTCATTAGGCATCCCTAATTGTCCTGGAGCTCACTAAGTAGATCAGGCTAGCCTTGAACTTAAAGAGTTCTGCCTGCCTCTGCCTCTTGAGTGCTAGGGCTAACAGTAGGAACCTCCATGCTCTATTCTCACCAATAATCATACGTCGCCCACCAAGCCAGTCAACCTCTCTAGCTATATATGATCTTCTAAGGTGTTCATGGATCATGACTGATTGACCTGCCTTGGTGAAATGCAGCCCCCTCCCTTAATGTGTGTGGGTGTTTGCCTGTATGTGTGTTCTCGAACCACTTGTAATCCTGGTGTCTGGGGAGGACAGAAGAGCGTTGGGTCCCCTGGACCCAGAGTTATAGACCACCATGTGAGTGCTGACAATTGAACCTGCAAGCTCTGCGAGAGCCCCCATGTTCATCACCACTGAGCTGTCTCTCCAGCCTCAGAAATTGCCCTTTGGCTCTGGTTTTGTTCTCTGCAGTAACTCTGACATATGACATGGCGTTCCTCACGTATGCATGGATTTTTGTGTGTATAGGATGATGATCCAGGAGTGGGGCTAGGGCTGCTGAATCAAAGAGCAAATCAATGTTGTTTCAATAAAAGCTGCTGCACTGCGTGCAAAAGAGATGCTACAGTTCTCATTTCCATTAGTGATGTCTGAGACATATTTTTCTCTGTGCCCTTTGGTCTGCGTCTCACACTTAGCTACTGGCCACCGGCAACCTTTCATTGCTATTTGAAGATGCGCTTTTCTGACCTTTGGGCTGGAAGCATCTTCCCTGGCGATGGTTTACACTGCTTTTCCCAAGATCAATCTCTTCACATCCTTTGCCATCTCCTGTCAGATTGCTTGTCTTTTTCTTATCAAAGTTTAAGAGCTCCTGGAAGATTATGGTTTCTTTTTTTGTTATCGGTCTTAAAATGTTTTTAAATCCAGCTTTGCCGGATGACTTTAATAAATGCATGTCTTCTGCATAAAGTTTCTGAATAGTCACAATGTCTATCTGTTCTGGCTTGGTGTGGGAGATTGTGGGAGGAACAGGGTGAGAGATTGAGAGGCTGGTCTGTCCATAGGACAGTTGGGATATAGAGTAAAACCCTGCCTCAGAAAAAATGTCTCTACAACACCCTCATTTTGATAGTTCATCTTATAAGGACTCATAACTGCAGTTCAATTTTCAACCTTTTTTATTTAGAAAATATGATTGCTGTTTTTATCTACCCAGTTACTGAGGGAGAGCCCCTCAGCCCAGCCACAGACCCCTGGCAGTTTTCACCTGGGTCTTGAGGCCGTAGCTGGGGCTGTCTCCACTGCTTTGATCTGATCCTGTATGGTACTTACTTAGAGGCAGGCTAGTGGGTCTTACAGAATTTGGAGGGCAGGATTTCTTTGAGCTTGTTCTTAGAAATAAACAATGTAAGTATTCAAACTTTATTTTCATGTCCCCCTGTGGCCTATAGATTTAAGCAATTGTAATTCTAAATTTTAACTGTCAATGTGACACAATCAAGAATCACGGGGGGGGGGGGNTGGNGAGACGGCTCAGCGGTTAAGAGCTGAGCCTGCTCTTCTAGAGGTCCTGAGTTCAATTCCCAGCAACCACATGGTGGTTTACAAGCATCTATCATGGGGTCTGGTGCCCTCTTCTGGCATGTAGGTGTATATGCAGATGGAGCACTCAAATAGGTAAAATTAATACAATTTTTAAAAATGTTAAAAAAAAAAAAAAAAAAAAGAATCACCCAGGAGCGGATTCTCAATGAGGATTGTGTTGCCCTGTAGAAATACCCTAGGGGGAAGGGGGTTCTTAATGTGGGTTTTGAAGTGCAAAGAGCCTCCCTGAATGTGGACTACATCATTCATGGACAGGACCCTGGGATGATGAAAAGGAGCGAGCGAGCTAGCACCGGCCACAATGTGTGCATGTGTTACCTCTGCTCTTCGTTAAGGAGGCCACCTGGGTCGTTGTTTTAAGCTCCGCCTGCCTGTTCTGCTATGTCGGTCTGTAACCTTGAACTGTGAGATAAAACAAACCCTTTCTTTCCTGAGTTATTTCTTTAAAAAAAAAAAAAAAATCACCCGTCAACAAGAAGTCTCCCAGAGTTTCGGCAGTCAACTCTGTAGATCTCGCCGTTCCCTTCTGGATGTCGACATCACAGGTTAAAGTCTCGTCCCAGCCCCGAGACAGAGGGGGGCAGCTTTGTTCCCCTGAGAGCTTCTCCTCACTGTGGCTTTGGGATCACACAGTGGCTCCTCCCTGCTCGCATGTCTGCATCACAACACACTTCCATGAGAAACTCTCTTGGACAATTAAAGCAATGGCCACCTGGGAAACGTCTTCCCCCACGTTATCTGCTCATCCGTAGAACAGCAACAGCCATCCTTCAAATTTCTAGGCCTGCTTGCATTATCAAATAATTGGCCCTGTTAAGTCCAGACATTCTCAAGGGAGTTGTTCCCAGCTTGGGGGTGAGCATGCTCCCTGCGTACGTAGACTGTAAAGAAGACGGCCACTGTCTTTGTACTCATACAAGTCTGAGTAGCCCATTTCTTCCAACTGGCTCTGTAGAAATCCACTGCAGTGAGACTTAGCCTGAGTCCCTTCAGAAGGAGTGTCTAACCAAGGAAGCTGCACAAACATTTGCAGAGAGCTCACTATGGACCAATCACTTGTTCCAAGAGATGTACTCACCAGCACACTTAATCCTCAAAACTCCGAGAGTCAGTCTTATTCCTTTATTCATTAATCAAACATTTGCAGAGTTCCTCATATGTGCCAGCCACTAAAATGAGTGCTTGAGGCACACTAGTGAGCAAGGAAGTTAACCCTTCTGCTCTTGGAGTCTGTGCTACAGGGGGCACAGAAGACACAACACCAGAATCTCCTGTGATGGGTGGTGTTAAGTGCTGGTGAGAAAAAAAACAAAACAAAACAAGACGAAACCAAACCAAACCAAACCAAACCAAAAACAAGCGGAATATGGGGTGAGGGGAGGGTGCACTGGTGAGTACAAATGAGGGGTGTGGTCCTTAGCAGGCACCCGAGTACAGCCCAGATACTACAGAAAAGGTGAATCTGAGAGTATGGGCGTGGGGGTAGAACATCCAGAAGGTAAGGGTTATCACACTGTAGATGAAGACTGTCTTAGAGTTTTACTGCTCTGATGAGACACCGTGACCACAGCAACTCATAAAGGAAAGCAATGAATTGGGGTTGGCTTACAGATTCAGAGGATTGGTCCGTTATCATCGCGGTAGGCAGCATTGCAGTGTGCAGGCAGGCGTGGTGCTGGAGAAGGGGCCGAGGCTTCTACTTCTGGGTCAGCAGGCAGCAGGAAGAGAGCCTCTGCGTCTGCCTTGAGCTTTTGAAACCTCAAAACCTACTCCCAGTGACACACTTCCTCCCACAAGGCCACACCTCCTAATCTCGGTCAAGTAGCACCACTCTCCTGCCCTCTTCTGTTCTTTCTTGTCTCCCATCCAACTGAAAGTTATTCTTTCTATTTATTTTTTTCTTTTCAGTTTCTTTGTTTGTTGAGACAGGGTTTCTCTGTGTAGCCCTGGCTATTCTGGGACTCACTCTGTAGACCTGGCTGGTCTCAAACTCACAAGATCTGCCTGCCTCGGCTTCCCTGAGTGCTGAGATTAAAGGAGTTGCCACCACCATCGGGCTCTTTTTATTTCTTATCTTTGGCACTCAAAGTCTTTCTTCTTCTTTGAGGTGTTTCCCTTTAAATCTGCATGGTCCAATGCAGCAGCCACCAGCCACTCACCACTAGGGCAAATTGGAATAAGGTGTGAATGTATAGCATGCACCAGGCTATGAAGGCTTTGACATGAAAGAACAGACTAGAACCCCTCTCATTAACACTGTCTTTTAATATTAACATGTTGAAAGAAAATGTTGTAGACTGATATCTTAGTTACAGTTTCATTGCTGTGAACAGACACCATGACCAAGGTAACTCTTATAAAGACAACATTTAATTGGGGCTGGATTATAGGTTCAGAGGTTCAGTCCAGTGGGTGGGAGCATGGCAGCATCTAGGCAGGCATGGAGCAGGAGGAACTGAGAGTTCATCTTCATCTGAAGGCTGCAGAAAGAAGAATGGTTTCCAGGCAGCTAGGACAAGGGTATTAAAGCCCATGCCCACAGTGATACACCTAGTCTAACAAGGCCACACCTTCTAGTAGTATCATTCTCTGGGCCAAGCATGTACAAACCATCACATTCCACTCCCTGGCCCCCATAAGCTTGTTCAAACACATGAGTCTATGGGGGCCATACCTACTCACAGCATAATAAAAAATACATTTATTCCAAATTCCAAAGCCCTGATGGTCTATAGCAGTCTTAACAATGTTAAAAGTCCAAAGTTCAAGGTCTCTTCTGGCATTCATCCAATCACTTAACTGTAATCCTCAAAGCAAGACAGGAAACCAGCTTGGCAAACTCCAAACTCTGCATCTCCATGGCTGATGTCAAACCAGTCTTCAGATCTCCAACCCCTTTTTTATCTTTGTTGATTTAACAAACTTCTTTTACCTGGCTGGTTCCACTCTGTTAGCAACTTTCCTCAGCAGATAGCCCACAGCTCAGACATGTTTAACATTTTGGGGTCTCCAAGTCAAGTTCAGCTTCACAGCTTCTTGTTCCAATGTCTGGGATCCACACATGATCTTCTGGGCTCCTCCTAAGGGCTGGCATCACTTCTCCAGCTCTGCCCTCTGTAGCACTCTAGGCTCTAGTTGACTCCATTGATTGTTGCCACTGTTCTTGGTGATCTTCCCATGGTACTGGCATTTCTAATACCCTGGGGTCTTCCGCTGCAACTAGGCTTCACCAATAACCCTCCATCCCCCACCACTCAGACTCTCTTTATGGTGCCAAGCTTCAACTCCTTCAGTCCTGGGCCATAAACTGCAACTGAGGCTGCACCTTCACCAATGGCCTTCCCTGGCCTCTCCCAGTGCCAAGTCTCAACTGTTCTCAATGACTCTTTCATACCTTCAAAACCAGTATCACCTGGGTGACTCCTACACATTACCAAGTCCAGCTGTAGCATGAAGTACAACCTTGGCTATCTCTGGAACACAGCTTCTTTGTTTTCAGAAAACATTACCAAGACGATTTAACCTAAGTGATGCTGGTCTCTTCTCAATCACTGCTAATTTCTTAGCTCCAGCTAAGCAGCATCAGTGGTCCCAGTAGTCCCTTCTGTTGTTTACTCGGCAGAAGCTGCTGAGTTCTGCTGTTTGCTAGGGCTGGAACATGCCCCCCCCCCAATCCCTTTATTCTATTACCAGCTGTTTAGTTTTAAACTTCCTCACTGCCTAAGCTTAGCTGTGCTGGAACTTGCTCTGTAGATTGACCTTGAACTCAGAGATCTGCGTGGCTCTGTCTCCTAGGATTAAAGGTGTGCACCACCAGGCCTGGCTTTAAGCTTTTCTTCACCTAGAATTTATTCTGACCCAGGCTGACCTTGAACTCAGAGATCTGCTTGCCTTTGTCTCCTGGGATTAAAAGCTTATACTACCTTGTCTGGACCTAAATTTAGCTGGGTGGGATTTTGCCCTAAGGTCACCACTCCCTTAATTCAATTTAATATCCTTGAACACAGGATTCAGCTCCTTTTCGATTCCTGGTGCCCCTTGAATACTCAAACCATGTATTTTATTTATATTTTTCCTTTCTAAGCTTGCTACACTTGTTCAGAACGCTCTTCATGAGACTTAACCAGAGAACAGAGTCTCTGCTGGGCTTTTTTGAGACTTCTTTGTCAGTGCAATTTATATAAACCTCTTTACCTTAGCCTCATTTAGACTCTTCAGTCAAGGGCGAAAAGCAGCCACATTCTTCACCAAAATACCACAGAAACAGTCTCTACGACAAAGACCGAAATTCTTCTCCTCTGAAACCTCTTGGGCCAGGTCTGCACAGTTCAAATCCCTCACAGCAACAAAGTCGTGCACATTCCTACTGGGATTGCCCATTAAGCCCCATTTAAAGCATTCCGCTGCTTTCCAAATCCCAAGTTCCCAAATCCACATTCTTCTAAACAGAAGCATGGTCAGGCCTATCACAGCAACACCCCAGTCCCTGATACCAACTTCTGCCTTTGGTTTTTACTGCTGTGAACAGACACCACGAGCAAGGTAACTCTTATAAGGACAACACTTAATTGGGGCTGGCTTAACAGGTTCAGAAGTTGCATCCAGTATCATTAAGGTAGGAACATGGCAGTGCCCAGGCAGGCATGGGGCTGGAGGAGCTGAGAGTTCATCTAAATCTGAAGGCTGCTAGCAGAATACTGGCTTCCAGGCAGCTAGGATGAGGGTCTTAAAGTTCATGCCCACTGTGACACACCTACTCCAATAAGGTCACATCTCCTAAAAGTGCCATTCCCTGGACCAAACATATACAAACCATCACAACTGAGGTTAAATAAAATGCATCATTAAAATTAATTTTACATGCTCCATATTACATCTGTATTTGATTGCCTGGCCTTGCAAGATGTTCAGCCCCATCATGCTTGAGGGTCACTTCTGACTCTTCCTGTGTTGGGTGGGAGGGAGCAGAGAGCTAAAGCACATTTGGGGGAAATGACTCTTACAGAGCTATTTAAAACTCCACAAGGCTTTTAAACTCTATTCTCCAAAGTCAGATACATGGTTTTTCAATACATTATTGATCATTCTATTAAAATCCTATAAAATCCCTGCTATTTTCTAGATGCCCAGTGCCTAGTTGGGAAACTCTACTGCAACGCATCCAAGGGGGCACAGCATCGCTACCTCCTTATTAATCTGAATGCTTTATTATTCTCTGATTTTAACTGCGGAACGTCTTGCTTTCTTCTCAGTTTTAATTGTTGCACAGGGAAATGTGCACAGACCTACAGATCAGCCAGCTCAAGGAAACTCAGGCATGCATTGGAGAATCCACAGCCATATTGGAGAACACTATGTGTTTTCCATTGGTTTTGTAGTGCTGGGGATTGAACCTGGGGCCTTGGGCATGGCAGGCAAGTACTCTTCCACTGAACTACACCTCAGAGATTTTGGTAATCAAGCAAAAACTCAGTAGGATAAAGATGCATCCATTTTCTGAGAACAGCTCTATCTGGATCCCTCTGATGGACATGGAGGGATACATAATTTTATACAGTGCTCCCACTTTGATGCAGAGAAGGGGTCATTTCAGTGACTTTAGGCAAGAGATTCTCTTACTTACCCTGGTTTCAGTTTGATCCAAAGAGCTATACACTCAGGAATCATCAGCACAGGGCCAGGGGCCAAGCAACAGCTGAGAAAGGCAAGGGATGAAGGTGGCAGGGTGTGCGTGTGCGTGTGTGTATACATGTGTGTGTGTGTGTGTGTGTGTGTGTGTGTGTGTGTGTGTGTGTAAAGAGATTGAGGCCAGAAAAGATGACCTGGGCACAAGGCATGTTCCTCCTTGTACTGGCTAGCTTTGTGTCAACTTGACACAGCTGGAGTTATCACAGAGAAAGGAGCTTCAGTTGGGGAAATGCCCCCATGAGATCCAGCTGT
>NC_034593.1:91270094-91273205 GCF_900095145.1 Mus pahari | reverse complement strand
ATAAAAGGTGAGAGGCTTCCTCAAGTACAAGTTTCTGGTCACCCCACAGAAGAAGCTAAGGACAGTCTTCTGCACTCGAGCAGAAATGACCTGGGAAGAAGCCCATGAGAGAAGTATGTGAAAGTGCTTTTCTTGTTCTCACTCTGCCGTGGGTCTCTTGCTTTGGTAGTAAATAGGCTCCTAAAGTGCATTTGATACTGAAAGCGTAAGGCTTAATGGAAGCTCCGCAGCCTCCATCTAATGCCAATTCTAACGTACAGAAGGTCAGTAAGCTGTATAGTCTTAGAGTCTGGTTGATTCTGGTGTGTGGTGCTTTTATTTATTCCCAGGGTTTCTTTTCTAATAAAGAGAAGAAGAAGGAGGAGGAGGAGGAGGAGGAGAAGGAGGAGGAGGAGGAGGAGAAAGAAAGATTGTTTACTGTTTTCTAATGCTTGGGGGAGGGGTGGAGCCTGAACTTTCCAAACTTTCCTTTCTTCCCTCTTCCCAGGAAGGAATGTTTCAGTTCAGAGGAAACAGCTATGGAAAACTCCAGCCCTTCTCTGCTCACACATTCCCCCCCATCCCCACCCCCACCTCTCTCCCCACAGTGTTCTCTAAGACTTGGGATGTGTGATATAGAAGTCTGATTATTTTCTTTTAGTTTACAAGTCTCTGCAGCAGCAACGGAGACAGAGAGAACCAGCAATCGACAGGTGTAATCACAAATTATCAGAAGATAAGCTGTCAGGCATATCACATCCATTTAACAAAATAGTAATGGCCTCCCCAGTGGGGCCGACGGCCTCCCTGCCCACAGGCTTTGCCTTACTTTACTGTACTAGACAGGCGTTCCCTCCTGTGAAGCAGCCTTAAATCCGACCAGAACGCCACTGCCTGCACCCTAACCGTCACACTGTATCACACCGTGCAGACACATCTCTCATGCAGGAGAGCAGCTAGGGTCCATAGCAAGCAGGACTGCTGGTGACCACCCTCCCCCCAGCACCTTCTCTTACTGCATCCAACAGGGAGGGAGGGAGCCTTCAGCTCAGTCCCAGCTTGATTTCCCGCAACCCAAACACGTGGTCTCTTCAACTGTGACCCTAGCATAAAAGCAATAACTGCAGCAATAACTTTTATGGTTTATGGGACTTCAGGGGGCCTCCACGGCTAAAACTTGTAAAGTGATTAACTAACCCTTGACACTGGGATTTCTGCCTAAATGTATGGGTTTTGAGACGGCCTGTTCCCACCCACATGGGATGCTCTTGTTCAAATTCTTTAGCTTCTGTTTTTGCTATTCTTTCGGCTGCTTTCCAAATCCCTGGTGTATTCGAGTGTTAGTATTATGGAATGGAACACCTTCACAGAGGATGGACTGGACCGTGGAAGGGCACTGGTCTGCTCTGAGCAAGCACCTGTTGGTCTTGCATGGCTAAAGGTCCAGGGCAGCGTGCACAGACCGCCACTTGTTTCATCACAAGAACAGTGGGTGAGAGACACTGTCCCTATCTAACCTTCTGAATCATCTTTTCCCATGATGCATTCTGCTTCCTGTGCCGGGTGCCATTGCTCTTGTAGAACTACTATGCCTCCCTTTCAGCCCTACCGGTCTTGGTGGACTGGCTTATGTTGCTCAGCCTAGCCCACTGTGACTGTCACTGTGCTGGGCCTGGATCTGACAGACTCCAGCCCAACACGGTGGCTCTTGCCTTCCCTCTGGCCCACACCTAGCTTGTGAAAGAGCCCTGAGCTGGATGAGCAGTCTCCAGCCCCATACTCCTGTACACTTACTTTTAGGGAAGAGCTGTCTACCTCAAACTTGCAGAGGACATTTGTCCACTCTTCAGACAAGCTGTAGGTGACTCCAACGGAGTATCCCCTCTCCCCAGCAACCACTTTCTGCATTTATAATCTTGGGGAGGGGCCTTCAAAACCTTGTGAGTTCCTTCACTTCATAAGTCTCGTAAGTTGTGAGAGTTCACTGAGTCTTACGATGCACCCCTCCCCACCTCCAGGACTGGAGAAGGAAAAGCTTCACATAGGTCGGCTCAAGCTCCTAGGACATTTGTGTGACGTTGGATGAGGTAGTTAACCTGTCTGAGCTTTGTTCTCTTTACCCAATAAAACTGATGTTGCACCCAAGTGCTTAGAGCTTCAGGTACTTGGGGGGCTGAGTCAGAAAGACAGCTTAAGATCAGAAGTTCAAAGGTACCCTGATCAGTCTTTGGAGGAAGTGGGAGTGGGGAAAGGAAGGAAGAGAAGTGCATGGGAAGCTAGAGAAAAGTATCGGTAGCGAGGAGCATTGCTGGTCCTCCAGAGGACCTCGGTTTGGTTCCCAGCACCCACAGGGCAATCCGTAACTATCTGTACCTCCATTTACAGGGAATCTGATGCCCTCTTTTGACCTCCATGGGCACCAGGTATGCATGTGGTGCACATATATACATGCAGGTAAAACACCTATATACATAAAATGAAATAAACTTAAAACAGGAGATGGGGTCTATACAAAGCATACAGTGATGTCTCACTGCTACAAAGCATTACTTTCACGCTCACCCCGCTGAAACAGCTTTGACTTGAATTGCTATTTCTAAAGAAAACCACAAGGCTGTCAGATTGTGGCTACTGCAAACCATGTGGATGTGTGTCGTATGAGAGTGTGAACTAACCACAGATGGAGAGACACTGACAAACGTTACCCTCTAACGCTCCCATTGAACACTCTAGAGTGTGAAAGGAAAAACCAAAGCAAGCCTACGAGAGGAAACTTTTGAAAGAGGAACCAGTTCCTTACTACGAGGAACTCAGTCTCTGGACAGGGAGACAACTGGCAAGTCAGGGCTCAACCACAGCAGAACCATCGGGGTCTGTGAGTGTGGAAGATGACAATAAAGCTGCTAATAGTTGTCAAGGTCACGTTAACTTGAGTAGAAGACAACACACACTTTATAAGACATTTCCAAGAATAAGGTTCAGCACATTTAAAAAGTAAAAGCAGCAGGGCAGTAGTGATGCATGCTTTAGTCCTCTGCTCGGAAGGCAGAGGCAGAGGCAGAGGCAGAGGCAGAGGCAGAGGCAGAGGCAGAGGCAGAGGCAGAGGCAGAGGCAGAGGCAGAGGCAGAGGCA
>NC_034593.1:91214102-91270054 GCF_900095145.1 Mus pahari | reverse complement strand
AGAGAGAGAGAGAGAGAGAGAGAGAGAGAGAGAGAGAGAGAAGGGGGAAGAAAAGAATGCAACAGATTTGTATGCCATATAAGGTATCATTTGGACTCCTCCTGTCTTCTATTTCTTAAAAATTAATATCTACCCCTTCCCTTTCCTCCTGTGAGCCCTACCCATGCCCCCCTTTTTAGGTCCTCTCAAACCTGGGGCCCCTTTCTCTTAATTATTTATGTATATCATATATACATATATACTTATATATGCATGCATAAATATATGGATCCCATCTTCTGAGTCTGTTTAGTGTTGCTTTTATATACATTGATTTCAGGGTTGACCACTTTTTTTGGTTGGAACCCCTGCTTGCCCCCACACAGCTGAGAAACCTCATGTGCTCTTCTTCCCCCAACCCTGCCCACAGAGAGAAAACTCCAGGCCGGAATGTCGTCACTCCTTGTCTCTGCCTTTCCAGCAACCCACCCACGAGAGCTCCTGCCCAGGGGCTCACTTGTTTACCATTTTGTATAAAGCTCCTAGCTTACACGTCACCATCCCTGTGCCCAAGATTTATAAAACTCTGTTGCTTTAGCCCAGGCTTGCAACACTACTTATGTCCTCCTGTGAGATCAGTGAACTTGCCCGAAGAGCTGCCTCTCAATAAACCTGCTTTCATTCTCTTGATTTGGCTTGAACGGGCTTATTGCATCAGTGGAGAAACCTATTACACAAGGTATTGGATAACCAATTAGAGGACTCATTTGTGGGGAAGACTAACTCCCCCTTTCTTTCCAGTTGTTAGTTGCCTACAGTTCTCTGTCTAGGATGGGGTCCCATGAGATCTCCCCCTTGTCACATTAGGTTAGCATGTTTACTGGTATTGTAATTGTAATTGTCTGTGTCTTATTTAAGCAGCCATATCACTGTAGCATCCTGACTTTAACATCCCTGCCATTTCTAGGAGATACCATTGTAAGCAGTCTTCCCAATCCTCTGGACCTTATCGTCTGTCCACCTGCTCTCCCCTGAGCCTTAGGTGCAGGGCTCGTGTTGTAAGTGTTTCTGTTGCGGCTAGGCACCTCAGGACCGGCTCTTCCCTGTACTCTGACCAGCTATTACAGTTTTCTGAGATGGTCTCGGTTACAACGACAGCTTCTTCGATGAGGGGGAGCTACACTCATCAGGAAAAGGTGGCTTGTGAACCACACCCTCCCAACTTTTAATCTCGTGTTTCTTGCCCAGCACAAGTTGGTTCCTGTCGGCATGTCCCTGAAGTCAGCAATGCCAACCTGTGCCAGTTCTGCCTTCACAGCAAAGCCAGACATTTCTTGCTTCCTCTGAAGCCAGTTCAAGTTTCTACTCATTTTTGTACCAGCACTGCTTCTGGGGCCTCCCTGCTCCTCTCCACAGGCCACTCAACAATAGAAATATTAAACACTCCTTGATACATATTATACTGATAAATCAACATGTGTTCCTTCAGCCTGTTGATAAAGAGACTCTGGGGACATGCAGCATGGGCCCAGGGGAGCCTTTGTCTCTTTCCCAGAGAAACCCTATTCCTGCTCAGGCTGGCCCCCTTGGCTGTGTGATGGGGAGAGGGAAAAACAGCAAGCAGCTATGGTTATTAAAAACATTGTGTCCTTGACAACAGCTACAAAGGAAACCTTTTCCAACGGACGTTACTGTTGCTTATTTCAGGATATAAAAATGTCTGCTGTGGGATCAGGAAGATGGAAGCCCATCCACTGAATCTCCCAGGTGATTCCAAGTCCATTGGAGTGGGGAATGAGGTTTAACCACCAAGGAAAGTCACTACCTTGAGTGCATTCATGGTGTGTGTGTGTGTGTGTGTGTGTGTGTGTGTGTGTTATACTTATCAAAGGTGAAGATACCGAAGGACACAGAAGTTAGGTAACTTATTTAAGTCCACGATAAAGATGTACAGGGAGCCAAGGCCCATAACTCGGTCCTCTAGAATTCAGGCTTCTCATCACTCTGCTTTCAGGTTTCTGGGGAGGCAGGCTAGCCCCCAGGGGACACACCTCTGATGGGACCATAATGCTCAGTTGCAAGTCTTCATTTACGGCTATGCAGGACAGATCCTGTATACAGGTTCGCTGACTGAGATGACCTGTGAACAGATTCATGAGTTCAAGGAGACAGACACCATTACAGAAGCTTTTAGGGCACAAGATCAGGGCCTGGAAATTCCAAAACAAACAAACAAACAAACAAACAAAACCCAGAAAATCCCACTGACTTCAGAAACTCATCCCAATATGGTAATGAAGAGGTCAGGAAGGAAAGAAGAAAATTAAAATAATAAAAAGCAAAGGGAGATGGATTCGATATAGTCATGCTGGGAGGAGGAACAAGTAAATGGGTCCAGTGACACCGCAAGTCCACCTCTGGGGGTCCTGACATGAGTTTAGTTTTAAATAGAAGGAACATTAAAGTAACCCCAGCCCAACACTATTGTCCTGAAACCTTCTCTAAGGTTCCTATAAAGCCCTCTCCTACTGTCCCCTAGCCATTTCCCCTAACTGGAAACATCTCTTCTTGGCAGGAAAGAGGCTCAGGGCACACAGATGTTTCTCTCCTTCAAGGCAGGGTAGGCTTTGTGGTGATCCACTTGCTTCTGAGTCCCCCATGCTCCAGGAAGCTCTCATCTACGCTGTGTGTGACCCTAATAAACTCATCTGTTCATCAAGCTAGACTGGAGTGGAATTCTCTCTATGGCCTACAGCAGGGCCCCTGACTTGAGTGCATGTGGGGCCAGGGGAGCTGTGGGGCCTCAGGGAGCAAGCCCAGAGCAAGAGGAGGATGGAGGAGTGTCCAAACCCTTGAAATCCATCCTGAGATCTTTAACCTGGGAGCCAGGTTAAACTTCCTTTCCCCTTATAAGGCCATGTCCAGCAGCACTTGAAATTCTCCTTATGCAAATGAGGCATTCCCAGCACCTTAGCCCTGGCCAATGATGTGCACTCACCCTGAAAGCCTCTACCCACTGCCCAAAGATTGGACTAGCCTTGTTTCCCTCCAGTTAAACCAGCTTCGCAGTGAACCCAGGTGGGAGGACCGATGTGCAGGCGTTTGCTCGCATCTCCCTGGGAAGCCTTGTGGCCCCTCTCAGGCGACCAGGGATCTTCTACATGCTCCCAGGAGAAGCCAGCTCTCAGCAGCTGAAAAAACCAAGAAAAAAAACCAAAACACTTCTAAGGCAGGTGGTGGGGAGTTCATGTGGCTGGGTTTTAAAACCTGCTGTGGAGCCTGAGCATGGCTCAGAGCCACGGCTGGGGACTGGACAGCTGTCAGGTTGGATGGCTGTCCGTCAGTTTATGTCCTGGAGGTGTGGTGAGGAGGTCATTTGAGAGTCACAGCCTTGGGAACACTTGGTGGAGAATTGAGGTACATTGGAAAGGATCTCCAGATAGGGTAAGTCCCCAAACAGTCCTGGAGGCCAGTCCCTCTCCATGCCCAACAGAATGAATGAGCCTGTTGTCAAGGTTTTTGTCCTCCATGATGAAATAGGCTCTCTGAAAAAAGACTCCTGCCCACTGACTCCAGCAAGGATGGCCATCTAGACCTGAACCCACCTAAACCCACCCACCCAGGAGCCCCAGGAACCTCTTCCACCAGGGTGGCCTTCACTGCCCAGGATAAAGGGAAAGTGACCAGAAGGTGCCCCCAAGCCCTTAGCCAGCTGTGACCTTCCAGTCCCTGCTCTGCTCACACTCTTCCCCCATTCTGAGTGGACAACCGTCCAGTCCCCTGCCTCTGTGCCTTTCATCCCCAGCCACTGTTCTGTGCTCAAGTCCCATGACATGTCTTAAAACCCAGCAACATCTTTCTTTTCTTTATTCCCGAAACTCCAACATTTATCGTTGGTCATATGGGCCTAATGGCTTAAAACCCAGCAACATCTTTCTTTTCTTTATTCCCGAAACTCCAACATTTATCATTGGTCATATGGGCCTAATAAAGGCAACTAGACCTGGCCGTGTGTGTGTGTGTGTGTGTGTGTGTGTGTGTGTGTGTGTGTGTGTGTGAGGCTGGGTCTATTTCCCCTACAAAGCTGTGCCCATGGAGCTGGTCTTGAACTGACACTACGACAGAACAAAGGTGTCATTCCATATTCTCAGACCTGCACTTTTGGATCCTTTCTCTTCCCTGGCTGTCCCCGTTCCTGCAGAGAGAAGCATCACGTTTGACCCCGTACAGCTGAGAGAATGAGGGGACACATACTCTGTGAGCAGGACTCTCTGCTGTCCAGACAGACACCAAGCATGTTTGTCAAGCTTGCGTCTTGCCATCATCTTCCTTATGGTCAGGTGGGGGCCCAGTCATGTACTCATGTGATCTATGTACCACTTCTCAATCCAGCCATAAAAGCTTAAAGGTCTTTCTGTTGGGGAGTTCCTGGGAATTCACTGAAGCCCTGCCCCATGAAGCCTACTTTACATCACCTGTAAGTGCTGGGAACCAGGCAGGTGCAAGGTGTGGCTCAGAATGTGAGAAAATAAATTTTCTCCCCAATCCTTCAGAGTCAGAAAGGCAGGAGGGGCCAGACTGCATGTGCCAGGCAGCTGTCAGAACTTTGCCTTGGAGCTAGGAAAGGAACAAGGACCATGTCTGGGGGGAGGGGTTTGGTAAGCACTCGTCACCTGGCTGGACCTAACAGGATTGCTGGCTCCGTCTTCACAGTGAGCAAGCTGGCTTGGAGAAGATAAATGGCTTACCCGAGACACAGTGAGGGGCTGAGTCTAAAGGCTCCCCTTTGGCCTACCCACACAGGAATGGACTGAGATGAATGGGGTTCTGGGGATGAGCTGTAAGAGCTGTCTGTACAGGCAGAGGCAAGCCGCAGAAAGGACTGCCCCATCTCCCGGGGTGGGGGAAATGCCTTGGGTCATGGTCTCCATGTACTGGCTGAGGATGGGTTTGTTAGACCTTCTGTGTACTCTCTGACCAGTGACCAGAGCCAGCTTCTTCATTAGGAGAAAGGCCATGTTCTTCTCATCAAGCATCTCAGGATGGATGTGCTGATGGGCCCTGCCTAGCAGACATCATGAATCAAAAGTGGCTTCCGATGCCACATAATGAATTCAGCAGAGAGCCAACGAGCTCCTTTCACATGCTGGGAACGGTCTCTACTTCCCTTTCTAAAAGGATTGCTTGGCGTGCATGCATCCTGTGACTGGTGCTGTGTGGTCCAGCTGTCCCTTCTTGTCACTGTGGGTAACTGTGGATGAGAGGGTTAAGATGGCCCGTGAAGCCCAGACGACACTGTGGCATGCCACTTTCTGTTGTCCTGGGCTTTAGTTTTACCAAACACTTGGAACTATAAAGTATAGGGATCTGGGACATAGTGACAGACACAGCCCTTAAGCCCAAACACACAGATGGCCATTTTCATCATACGACTCACAGGCAGGTACATGTTTCACTTAACCAAGGGCTTAATAGGGGCAATATTACTACACAATACTCTACTTCCCTTTTTAAAATTTAGCTCCTGGTAGAAATAGGGCATTCTGAGTGGAGGGAATCATGCAAAAATAATGTGTAAGACTTAACAGGGAACCATTTTGTGGGTACCCAAGAAATAAACAGTCACATTTTCACCTCATAAGCAAAAATAACACATTTAAGACTTAACATGGAATCCTTGTGGGCACCTGAGGGATAAGCAGTCGCAGTTTTAACTTGTGGCCAAGAGAGCACTGAAGGAAGGTGATAAGGAGAACACAGCAAACGGCTGGGTGCAGAAGAGCGCAGAGGGCTGAGCCTTGGGGAGGTGGGCTGGAAAAGGGAGGTGGAAGGAAGGGAGGGAGGGAGGGAGGGAGGGAGGGAGGGAGGGAGGGAGGGAGGGAGGGAAGGGAGGGAAGAGAGGGGGAAACCTCCCCTTGTTCTGCCTGTCCTATGAACTCCAAAGACCCAACTAAGTGTGATCACTTCTAGGGCTTGCAATAGTCCAATGTTTCTCAGTTGGCATTTGTCAGTCACCCACAGTAGTAACTGGTGCCCAATTCTCACCACCTGGGACTGTCTAGCTCCTATTCCCATGCCTGTTGTCCATTTCCATTCATGAGCATTAACAGGGCTTGGGAAGGACAGTCGGGTCTCGCAGCAGAAGCCCAGTGAGCCGGAAGGCTGTTCTCACTGGTGTCCTCTTACCCCAAATTTACCACCAAAGGAAAACCAGTCACGTAACCCATAGCAACACACCAGCTTCCCAGTCCACCTAGCGGGGCCCCAGGGGCACCTGGGTCACAGCTCCAGGCTGCACTCTTAACTGGGTGGGTGTAGAGTTGTGATACATTTTAGCATGTGGCAAAAGTGTCTTGAGAAAGTTTTTTTTTTTATCATTTATACAAAAAAAACCAAACAAACCATAATTTAGGCTGGGTGAGGGCATGCATAGAAAAGCTACAGCTTGTAAAACTCGAATCTGGTACATCAGTGCCAAGAGCAAAACTCCAGGCCACCCACGGAGCACAGTCCCACAGCAGGAGGTGACTGGTTCAGTGAGGGGTAGGAGGACATCAGACTCCAGAAAATGTAAACAGCATATTGTCAACATAATTTACTACAGGTCTCTGCAGTGCATATAAAACGTCTTTGTGCAGTGGCTTACAAATAGCTTCTCCTTTAAAAAAATGAAACACACCAATGGTTCTCTACTTCATGCACGGAGAGTCTTCTTACCCCATCTCTGTCTTCAACACGAACGCAGAGACACCATTGTTTGAAACAAATATGTAAATTGCTACAGAAACACCCCGATGAGAGAGGGTGTGGTCATACAGTGTCCTGGGACATGCCTAGCACAGTGGAGATTCTCATAGAGGTGACACTGGAGAGGACAGATGTCAGGAGTCTCTATTGAGTAGTCTGATCTCAGAGGACCAAAGTCTCAACAGACAATATGCAGTGAAGCCTTCTAGTCACTCGAGGGCGCCATCGCCATTTATCTGACAACACATGTCCATAGACCCAGCCAGAAAGGTCCTGAGGGTTTTGGATTTTTCTTTTTCTTTGTTTTTTGTTTTTTTTGTTTTGTTTTTTGTTTTCATAGAAAGCTCAGAGTTTAACCTTTGATTGCATACCCCAGCCCTGCAGAAAATACACGCAAAAAACGGTTGTTAAAATACTGACATAGATTTCTTTGCTCCTTGCAAACGTCCTGCGGTTGCTTTGCATATTTACTTGAGTTTTCTGCTGCTACAGAGCTGATCTGAAATCTTAATCCAGGCCAGCCCTCTGGCGTCAATCTTCCCTCATTGACTCAGCCTAAAACTCAGGAGTCAGCAACTACCCACGAAGAGCCCACACCCATGAATCGAAGGAACAGAACAAAAGACATTCTTTCTTCGTGACTGAGCCAATTTGGTCCCTCTGATGTGTTCGCGCAGCAAAACTGAGAAACAGCAGGGCGGGCGCAGGGGGATTAAGGTGGTGCTGCCTGGACACTTCTCAGAACAAGAGGGCCAGGAGGGGAGAGAAAGGTTGTCAGGCTACATCTTGCCTCCCGTCCTCTGCTCAGCACCCGGCCCACACCTAGCAGACCCCTTGGAAGGATCCATAACAGCCTGGCCCAATGACCTGGAAGTCCTGCAGCCTATGTGTTGTCTGTTTATTCTCAGGACAAGGCTTTGCAGAAATCACTCCTTAAATTTCCTTCCACAATCTTGGGTAGTTTTTCCCAAGGGGCCCTATCTTGGGACTCAGGATGCAAATTCCCCAGAGAAGATGTGGCTGCTGAAAGATGGGGAAGAGAAGGGTTCACAAGATCCTCAGAGTGTCAAAAGGGAGGATATACAATTGATGAGGCTCCAGGGCAGTTAAGCATCTGGCTTAACAGAGTGGAGGCAGTGGAGTTTGGATTTGTGGGCTGAAAAATAAAAGCCACCAGTACAACCAAATAACCTAAACACACACACACACACACACACACACACACACACACACACACACACACACACACACATATGCACACACACATGCACGCGCGTACACACACACACACACACACACACACACACACACGCAGGCACATGCACTCTAACAAAGAAAAGTGACAACTCCTGCTCTCAGTTGTCTGTTGAAAGCAGGACAACAATGGCAAGGGGCTGTGCCTGGTCCTATCTGAGGACAGTATCCCCACAGCACTGAGATTCAGGAAGAGCTGCGATGGATAAGGATGCCCTCACCGTCTCTGAGGAAAGGCTCACTGGAAGGAAGACAGAGGTAAGCACTCCTCCAACCTCTTAACACCAGGCTCTAAGACCCCCACCCCACCCCTCCACTCTGCAACGCTCAGCGTGGCAGCTCAGGGCGGTCCACTGGGCCTGTGCACAGGGGCGACTTTGGCCATAATGCTCCTTCCACTCAGGGCAACCCCTTCAGGCTTCACTAGACATGTCCCCTTGAAAATTTGGCAAAGCACCTACAGAAGAAAGCTACCTGCTCAGGGGAAAGTCAAGAGACCAAGCTTGCCAAAATCAAGCCAACAAACACCCCGCCCCCCTCATCCCCAATCATTGCCTTTGTTCAGGGCAACCCTCAGACACTGGGTGCCGCCTGGAGCCCTTGACCCATTCTCCAAGTTGGCTCGATTTTTTTTTTTTTTTTTTTTTTTTTTTTTGGCAATGATGAGACTGAAGCCTTTTTGCCTCCCTGACAGACTGGCTGGCCGGCCACCATCTACTCCTAATGGGGTTCTGCAGGGTTTCTTCTGCACATGTGCAGTCAGTCCTTTGAAGCAAAATTCAGTGCTTTCATCTTGACTATAAAGTGGTTCCAACAACTCCGGCTGAGGGAAGAGATAAGATACAAATTGGGCCCACGCTACACATATTTTTCAAGTCTTGCTAAGAAAGTAAAAAAAAAAAAAAAAAAAGAAAGAAAAAGATGTTTGGGTATATTTTGATCCACGGGTGGCATTTTCAAATGTGCAAAAACAAAAATGTCTTGGAAGAGATTCCTTGTTACTATGAAGGCGTCTTCCTCTTGCTTATCAGTTGTGAGAGAAACTCTTCCACAACATTATGGGATCCAAATGGAGAGGACCAAGGGGACTCAAAAAGAATACATTACACAGAACAGGAAACCCCGTAGCACCGATCTGAGAACGTGAGTTAGACTGGCGAGTAGATGCGGCACCTGGAGCTACGCACTAAGTTACCAAAACCAAAAACTAGGAACCTAGGACGTTGGCATCATGACACCTGGGTGTGAACAGCTAACCAGGGCCGCTGCCCAGAGGCAGCCATCTCCGTGACCGGAAGCTTCCAACACGTTCCAGGTCTGACTGGTTCCTGCAGAGAAACTGCAGAGTTCAGGTGCTGTCGCCTGTCCAGTCACAGAGCACGAAGCAATGAGGAAAAGCCCAGAGGGCTCCCCTGACCCGACCCTGCCACGGGCAACGTCTGCTGGGGGTTGGGGGGCAGCCTCCTTAGTCTATGGCTCCCGGGTGGATGCTGAGCACCGGAGGCTCCAGGCAAGTCGGGGAGTAGTTCAGGTGCGGCTCCTTGATCCACAACAGGGGCACCCCGTTCTTCCCCTCTGAGTTCTTGCTGGAGTTCCGGCTTTTGAAGCGCACCAACAGAATGGTGATGATGAGGATACCAAAGATGGGGAAAGGGTAGAAGAAGACAAAGTAGAAGAGGGCATCGTTGGAGCAGATGAGCGACTGCAGGGTTGAACCTGGAAGGCAGCAAGGAACCGTGAGGATGAAGCCTGGACTCTGCGCCAGCTCCCTGCTCCCGAGAGCTCTCCTGCCCCGATGAAACTACCCAGACACCCTGCTAGCCCTCCCCTGCCACCAGTGGCTGGGAGACTTCTGCCTTACTCTTTTTCTCATGGCACCCCAACCAATCAGCTGACTCCTAAGTTCAGAGGATGCAGCGCCCCCATTCCCACTGAGATCCATAACATCTGCTGGGAAAGCCATACACTGAAGTTGAGCTTATTGATTGTGAACATGGCGGTATCTAGGGCTGTGAAAAAGCGCACTCTCATTCCTTCTTACCCTCCTACATGGTAAGAGGGTAGCTGGCATGCCCTTCTGTGCCCAGTTCTACTTAGACCTCCATCTCAGGGAATCTAGCACACTCCTTTCCTGCCTGCTTCAGGGAATAGTTGTCCTAGAAAAGGCACTTGCTGACCATTATCAACTCTCACTCTATTGCAGACCCCTGACAGTGTCCAGTGACTGTGTCTCCACAGGGTGGACTTACAGCTGGGTATGGAAGAGAATCAAACCTGGAGCCCTGACAGCAGCTCAGCACTGCTTGCTCATGTTAGCCTTGGCCTCTCGGTGATCCCTGTGTTGGTGAAGCTTAGTTACCCAAGCGTCACAGCTTGGGTCCACAGGTCAAGTGTGGCCTCAACACTGTCCCTTCTCCTTTCTGACACTGAATGCACATTCCATTCAGGCTTTCTCCATCCTCTCTTCCATTGTACCGGGGTACACCATCAGAATGACGGGAAGGCAGCACACAGTTTACTCTTACGGTTTGCTAATGTATATCAAATTACTGATGGTCAACCACCTTCAACCCATAAAAATTTCAATTTCACTTAACATGGGGGAAAGGAGGTGATATGGGCAAAATAGGGAGCTTAGCAGCCCGACCCTCACGCCGAGACGATGAGGTAGGGCATTTTGATTGGAAAGAGGTTGGTGTCTGCATTCCGAGTTGATTCTACTAGAGCAGACACCATTTTGGGCCTGATCTACTCTACATTTTGACAGACAGCCAATCACAAGAGACCTCCAGTCCTCTGTTGAGAGTGGAAGTTCCTCACAGGATGGAAACTGAGTTCGGGAACATTCGGAGGCACACAGGGTCACTCTTGCAGCCTCCAAACTCCCCCAGCTCTGGCCTCCTGGGCTGGTCCCAGTTAACCAGGAAAATCTACTGCAGCTGCCCCTAAGTTAAAGTGACCCAGAAACCTGAGGGAAAGCGAGAATAACAGGCTTTACCCCCTTTCTCCCTCATTCGAGTCCAGAAACACTTCACGGCAGACTGGCTTGGCATTCTAATGTATAACAAAGACACACTAAGCGAGACTTGCACAATGAAATCTCACTGAAATGGACTCAGGTCAGGTTGATCACAAGCGCCATATGGAATCTCATCACTTCAACTCCTGGCCCTGTTTTTTTAGGCATGTGGGTTAGTGTGTCAAATTCTACGTCTCAATCCCTGCTAACAAATGCCTACTGAAGTTAGGAAAACTGCACACTGACACACAGCCAAGCTCTGCATTTGCATTACAGACACCTCAGGGACAATGGTGACACCCTCTTCTGTAACTGGGGAAACTCACTTGTGTCCAGAACCCGGATGCCAATGGGGGCAGACTCCTCCTCCGTCAGCCGGTACCATTCCTTCTGAGGGCTGGGTAGCCACTCCTCCACGTGGCAGGAGTAGTTGCCCGTGTCCTGGGGGCTCGCCTCCAGCACAGTGAGTCGGTACAGCAGCGGTGCGAGCCTCTGGAAGCGCAGCCTGCCCTCCCAAGGACTGCCTTCGGGACCAAAGACAGCATCAGGCCCCACGCTCAGCAGGACTGTCCTCTCTGTCAGATCTTCAGAGTCCTCCTCTCGAGAGACCTCCTCCTCCTCCTCCTCCTCCTGCTCGTCAATGCCAAGGCTACCTCTTTTCCCTCCTTTAGTCCTTAGGGAATACCAGGCCACAGCAAAGCGGGAGTCCTGGCTCGATCGAGACAGGATGCTGCAGTCCAGTTGGAAAGCTGCCTTCTCGGTTACGGTGGCATTGGGGACCACTGTGTCCACCTGGAGGGCAGCGTCTGGAGAGGGACAGGGAACAGAGAAGGGAGAAGGAGCTCATTCATTTCCTCAGAATGACAAGACAAGACAGGTGGCTCGGCAGGTAAAAGAGCTTACCGCACTGGACTGAGAGCCTGAGTTCAAGCTGTCCAGGACCTGTGTCAGTAAGCCAGACACCCCGGGTTCACAGGAGGAGGGGGTGTGCTGAAGAAATGGCTCCACACTTAGGAACACTTGTTGATCTTGCAGGGGACTGGTGCCGTTTCCAGTAGCTATACAGTGACCTACAACCACCCTTAACTCCACTTTCTGCTGACCTCTGCAGGTACCAGGCATGTGGCACACACACACACACACACACACACACACACACACACACACACCTTGTACACATAAAATAAAATTTAAAAATGTAAATATACCTTTAATCCCAGCACTTGGGAGACAAAGGCAACCAAATCTCTGTAAGTTCAAGGCCAGCCTAGACTAAAGAATTCCAGGACAGCCAGGGCTACATAGTGAACCCTTGTCTCACACCCCATAAATAAATCATTAAATAAATACATAAACAAACAAGAGAGGGACGGTGGGAGGGAAGAAAGATGGAGAGTGAATCTAGACTGTGTACAGGATTTCAGGCTTGGGGCCTCATCGGGATCACACAGGTGGCAAGATGGCAGACACTAACTAGTGTCCACCAGGTTTCCTTTTGTCAGCTGTGAAGAAATTCCCTTCAGGATTCATTTTAGGAAGACTAACTATCCGTCTAACTGGTAGGGAACCTAGCTGGTTCTCCATAAATGTCTGTCTCCTCCCATTTCTAGGGACGTGGGATTTTAGGGGGCTACCCTGGTGATCTATCAAATGGGTGGGAGTTGTGGCAAGTGTGTTCATCTGCCATTCTCTGCACTTCCACAGGAAGGCAATAAGCAGCCTCCGGGCAAGCTTTAAAGTAGCAGCGGCAGCGGCAGCAGCAGCAGGACAACCAACTATATACACAGAAAATGATAATTCGGGGGGAGGTGTTCTCCTCCAGCATGGGCAAGTACAGGTGAAGGTGATTGACACCCCTCTCCCATGACAGAGGTGAATGAATGAGACACAGCACAGCTGTGACCACAAGAGTCATCAAGGAGAAGAGCAGCTCACATCAGACTCGGTGGTCCGAGGAGAAGAACTTGCAACAGTACAAGGACAGAGAGAGTGAATGTCAAGAAGCCCAAGGGACACGGGGCAAAGCATTCACACTGACAGGTCACAAGTTCAATTCCGCTTCTCATCCTTTCTGCTGGGATAAGGATCAATGGTGCTGGGATGCTGCAGAAGACACGGGGACTCTGCTCAGCTTAGCCCTAATTATATGTTAAATGTAACAATAATTGCACCCAGTAATTATCTGCATTTTGCACACTTTAGGAACAGCAACAGAGACAAGAGGAACAAAAGGCCACATGGAAAAGTCATTAGTGCCAATGGGATTACCCGGAACTGGGTGGGGGCTAGAGGTACGGCCACTTTCTGCTTAAACAATCCATTCTTTCCCACTGAAAACCCACCGGCCCAACTTCCCAGCACACGGCTACTGCTTCAAGACTTCCGTCACACCAGCCACACGTCTGACCAGAATGTGTGCTTTAAAACGAAAATGTTCTTGGGACCTAGAATAACTAATTGCTGGCTTTTATTCTAATTAAGAAACCTAATCACCTGAGGACAAAGCCAGATGTACAATTTTCCATGCATAGGGCAAACATGGTGAGAGAATTTGGAATATAAATGTGCAATATAAATGTTCATATGCTTAACTGCAAATAATTTCTTAAGTAAACTCATTATATTCAGGTCTGTGATAATTAACCCTTATTCTTGACTATATTTGGAATCACTGAGGAGACACACTGTTGAGCATGTCTGTGAGGGATTTTCCAGATAAGGATCCAAAGAAGACCCACTTACCTGGGATGCGGGCAGCACAAACCTACGGGCTGGGCCCCAGACTGAACAGAAGGCAGAGAAGGAGAAAGCGGCTAAGCGCCAGAGTATACAACCCTCTGCTTCTTACTGGATGCAGCACAACCTGCTGCCTCACACTGTCAATCAACCCTTCCTCCCTTAAGCTGTGTCGGGTCTTTGGTCACTGTAGTAAGATAAGTGCCTAATACAAGCATCCAAAACACTCTTAGCATGGAAACACCCAAGGCTAGGGCCTTACCAGGTCGCATGACTGTGACGGCTGTCTGTCCAGCTGTGTCCTCAGCCCTTTTATACCACACGCCACTGGGGCTGGGCAGCCACTCCTCCACTCGGCAGCTGTAGGTCCCACTGTCCTGCACTGCCACGTTCTGGATGAAGAGCCTGTACACCCCGGAGGATGGGCTCTCCGCGTGTAGCCGCCCCTTCAGGTTGTTTTTGGCAGCCTGTTCGCCATAGTGGAAGGTAGCATCTCGGCTCAGGTGGGCCACCACTTCCCGCTCTGGGTGGTTGGGCTTCCATACGAACCACTCCACCAGGAGCTGGGAGGCCACGCTGGTGCGGTTCAGGACCACACACTCCAGCTGTATCTGCCGGGTCTCCAGAACTGACAGGCTCCCCTGGGCTTGGCTGAGCTTCAGGCGGCTGTCTGAAGAGGGAGAAAAGAGACACTGTGGCAATACAGCAAGCAGTGGGCAGCGCCCTGGAGAGGGTGGCTGAACTGGTGCCCCTGGAGCACAGGCGAGCGTCTCAGATGTTTCTCAAATATGGTACCCTGAGAGTGTTGAACCCCGGGCTGTGTGGGAGTCTAGTGTTCGGTAACAGCTGTCTCTGGTTCAGAACCCTCGGAGGTTCAGATGTCGGGGGTGGCAGGACATGAGCAATGAAAGACTAATGATATAGCCTCTGCAGCATGTGTCTGAAGGACAAGGTCCCTAGCAAGAGAAGGGGCAGGCGAAGGCAGAGTGCCAGCTCCTCTCCCAGCAGGGGTAAAGCTGAGGTTGAACCAGGGTCTTGCAAATGCCAGGCATGTACTAAGTATCACTGCGGTGGCTTGAATGAGACAGGCCCTCTCATAGGGTCATCTATTTCAATGCTTGGTTCCCAGTTGGTAGAACTATTTGAGAAGAATTAGGGGGCTAGAGAGATGGCTCAGAGGTTAAGAGCACCAACTGTTCTTCCGAAGGTCCTGAGTTCAAATCCCAGCAACCACATGGTGGCTCATAACCATCCGTAACAAGATCTGATGCCCTCTTCTGGAGTGTCTGAAGACTGCTACAGTGTACTTACATATAATAAATAAATAAATCTTTAAAAAAAAAAAAGAATTAGGAGGCGTGGCCTTGCTGGAGGAGGTGTGTCACTGGAGGTGGGCTTTGGGGTTTCAAAAGCTTACACCATTCTCTGTCTGTCTCTGTGTCTGTCTGTCCCTCTCTCCCCACTTCCTGGGGTCTGTGGATCAGATGCAAGCTCTCAGCTACTGCTCCAGCTCTCTGCCTGCCTGCCACCATGCTCCCCACCTTGATGGTCAAGGATTCGCCCTCTGAACCTATGAGGAA
Organism: Mus pahari; assembly: GCF_900095145.1. Lineage (NCBI taxonomy): Eukaryota > Metazoa > Chordata > Mammalia > Rodentia > Muridae > Mus > Mus pahari. The sequence goes on along the minus strand of NC_034593.1, from coordinate 91,254,739 downwards.
GCCCCTAATCAAATGCTTTCTTTTGTAAGTCGCCTGGGTGGGTCATGGTGTCTGCTCACAGCAACAGAGCAATAAGCAGTACAATTAAAATTGTGATTTGAGACAAGGTTTCACTACACTGCCCAGGCTAGCCTTGAGCTTCTGTAGCCTGGCGGGCCTTGAACTTGTGATCCCCTTCCTCAGCTCTCTGATGACCAAGGACTGACTGACTGCAGGTCCTCACCACCAGACTTGGGCTAGGAGAAACTTCTAAGGCTGACCATATGATAACTGGACTGTGCAGACCAGAACCACAGAGGAGCTGCCAAGGAAAACACAGTTTAGTATGCGTCAGCACTGTGCCTCCGAACTGCTTCCTTTTCAAGGGGGAGGGGGAACAATGTGACATCAGTGAAGACAGGACAGTACTGATGGGTCTGGGAGAGCTAGACACCTGTGGACAGGGTTTCCCTCTGTGGCAGAAGTGTCACGAACCATAGCTCTTGCTGTATCATGCCTGCAACATCAGAGGTCCCAATGAACCTCTCAGGACCAGTAGATGTTAACAGCCATGATACTGTAAACACACAAAAGAGCACAACATCCCTGAGAGACTTGTGGGGCATGCTTACTCTCACCACACTCCAGTGCTGTTAGAATGTTTCATACTGCATGTAAGATCACTTGCAAATAAAAGGCGGAAAACAAAACGAAGAAGGAAACCCATTTTTCAACAGTTTGGCCAAAATACACATGTAAGCTGTTAGCTCTGGCACTGTCTTGGGGGGATGGGAGTTCATTGTGGACACCCCCCCCCTCCCATTGCCTGCAATGGCTCAGTAATATATACTTTCTTAGCAGGGAAAGGGGGGAGGGGGACAAAGAACAGAAAAAGAAAGAGAAAGATGCAAACCATAAAATCAACTGAAAAAGCCCAAGCTGTCAGTGAGCGCCTTGTGAGTTTTCTGTGCTAAAATTCACTACAGGAGAGATGCGGCCATGCTCGAGACAGGGATCCCAACTTCAGACGGGGAACCCCTCCAAGAAAAACCAAAGGAGGAAAGGAAGAGGGAGAGAAGAGACCTTGGAGGTGAGATCAGAGCACCGAGGTCAGCATTATCCTAACGGAGACAAACTGGGGTAGAAGGCAGAGGCAGAGCTAGCTAAGAGCATGGTGGACCAGACCACCGCCCTCAGCTCTCAGAAGGCCCGAGGCAGCACAGACTGCAACCCCAGCTTCTTGGGGGCTGAGGCAGGGCCATCTCAAGGTCAAGGCCTGCCTGGATCATGTGGTGGGAACAGCTTGAGGTTTGTAATGTGGCCCCAGCAGGATCCCAGTTATGGTGACAGCCACAGGAAGATGCCCCTCAGAGATGGACCTCCTGCTCTATGCAGGAGGCACGGTTATCAGAAAATGTCATTGTGAGGCAGAGGGGATGAACACGGAGTGAATAGAAAGGAATGGTGTCCTCTCACCCAGCATGGGTCAGGCCACATCTGGATTTCTGTCCCCAGTCCCATGGCTTTGCTGGGAGTCTGGTGAAGAATCGAAATTCCTGTACTCACTGAAGAAGCTTCATCTAGTGTAAGAGACAGGCAACAAATATACGTGTGCGTGTGCGTGTGTGTGTGAACAGACAACACATGGTAGCTGATAAGTGGGTTTTAAGAATAAACATGAAAAAGTGCTTCATAATTATTTACGTATGAATAAGTAAATGGACAGGATAAGGGTGGGACTATGTTTTACAAAGGCAATGGGAAGAATAACCTGTGACAGGGTGTTATTGAAGTCAGAATGACCTGGGAATGCCTCTCTGAGGACGATGGAGATCCATGAGTATCTGCATGCTCCCTGCTGAAATAAGGCCCTGTGTTGTTTAAAAAACAAAAACAAACAAACAAACAAAAAACCCACCATGAATTCCTTCATCAGCCAGTACTTACTAAGGATGCCATGCCAGTGGCTGCCGACATCAAGACACTCTCTGACCATACCATGCTTGTAAGTACTGCAGAAGACATGCAGATAATTACCATACTGTGTTTATAAGGGGACTCTCCCTACAAAGATAGAGAAGCAATCAGAATAGGCTTCCTGGAAGTGGTGCTGAGTGAAGTCTTGGTGATGCGAAGAAGACAGGAGAAATGGTACAAGGGGCTCATCACATGCACAGGGACCACAGAAGCAGATGGGATTGTGTACCTGCCCCTTAAGGAAGCACGGATGTTTACAATACACACAGGACACATGAAGGAAGAGGGTGGACAGCGCAGTGAAGGCCACCCTACAAGAACTCAGAAGCCATGTTAACTTAAGAGCAGAGGGTGTGAGGGACACTGCCTTTCTATACTAGTGATGAAATAAGCAGGCTTGTCATGTTTTGTTCTGGGGGCTGGAGTTCCAGGAGGAAGCTAGCCAGGGCTGTCAACCGCAGAACTGAGGCTTGCAGATCAGCTCCCTGTCCTGGATGTCACCTGCACGTTGGAGACCTCAGCTGCCCTCGGAAGCTCACTGAAGAAGCTCCCATGAGAGAAGTGCGGATGGTCCTGAGCCTCGTGCATATCAGGACCACAGCAGGTCCAGTAACAGGCCTGCAAGGCACCAGAGTTGACAATTGACGCACCTGCAACCATACCCACGGTATCTCTGTGGCAGTCTGTGTGTGTGCGCCTGCATATGTGCATGCATGTGGGGCGCATTGTGTGTGTGTGTGTGTATGGGGAGCGTGTACAGAGCTCCCCAAGTCCTAGAGTTTGCAGGAAACCCACAGGCCCATGACGGCCACACCTTCCATTCTCACCTGGCTGCTTCACAGTGACCTCTGTGCGCCCTGAAACCTCCTCGGCCAGCTTGTACCAGGCATAGTTGGGACTCAGCAGCCACTCCTCCACGTGGCAGTAGTAGCTACCGCTGTCGCTGACCTCGGCTCGTTGCACAGTGAGGCTGAACAGGCCCCCCGACACATGCCTTTCGAACTGCAGCCGGCCTCGCAGGCCCTCCTCCTCGGCGTAGGTCCCGTACTCGAAGGCTGAGCTGTGCGTGGTCTTGAGGATGAGCTTGCCGTCAGCGTCTGAGGGTTTGTGAACATACCACAGCACGGCGAAGTGCGAGTTTGGGCTTGTCTGGGACTTGACCGAGCAGTTCAGCTGAATTGGCCGGTTTTCCACTAGGGTGAGGGTTCTCTTCGATTTGCTCACCTGGAGCTTTGTCACTGTGAAGGGAAGAGGACAACTCAGAAGGAGTGACAAAGGAGTCTGGGCCTGTCCCAAGCTCACTTGTAGGCTGGGAGACTCATGCTGTCCAGCAGGGTACAGAGCATGAATGAGCATCCTCCAAAACCTCTCCCCCAGGGTTAGCCACCCACCTACTGGCCCGCTGTCACATCCCGTGCCCTCTCCACTCTCCCTGTGCCACTACCCACACCCAGCCAAGACACCAATCTGCCCAGAGCTTGACCTTGTTTAAAATGCTCAACGGCTCCCAACTGTCTATACAATCTAAATAAAAATTCATTTGGCCGGCACGAAGCCCCTCAGGGCCTGGCCCTTGCTCAACTATCTTGGCTCATCTCCTAGGACTCACCCTCTGCTCCTCGGCTCCCCCGACCTACACACTTTACCCCGAACCCTGGCCATGGTCCCCATTGTTCTGTCTTCTCTGCCACCTCCCTGCCAGACCCTGCTCTCCACTCCATCTCTGTCGGTCTCCCATTCCTCCCTTGGTGCTCTCTGACATCCGGCTCCTCCCTGTCTCCCCTCTCCCCTAGACCCCGAGCTTCCAGGAACAGAGATGAAGTTTTTCCACGCAGGCAGCTGATATTTCCCATCATCCCCTGCTCAGGGGATACCCTGAGAGTGGGACAGCCACAGCCTCACAGTGCTCACTGCCAGTGGACTTTGTCACTCCTGTACTGCAGAGCCTAGCACAGTGCCAGGCTTTGGAAAGCATCAAAGGCCTCCCTTAGTGCTTGCTCCAATACCGAGATGTGGGAGCAGGCAGTTACAGAAGGCCAGCGCAGGTCCTGAAGCGGTGAGGGCAGTGATGGACAGAGCAGAGCTACTACCAGCTCCCTTCCCTTACTATTGCAGTCCAGAAACAGCAGGGATGGCCAACTCCAGATAACGATAATAGAGAGCAAACTCCATAGGCTGCCGGGCTTGTAACAGAGCAAGTGCCCATCTTTGAGTTGCCAAGAAGCCAGACCCAAGTAAAAAGCATGTTGTTGGAGATTACTGGAGAATCTTCCCCTATATATCATTATACTTCCCTGTGTTCCCTACTAACCAGAGAAGAAAGGAGAAGACAATTCTTTTAATGAGCTGGTATTGAGAACAGCAGTCCACCCCCGCCCCCTCTCTTCATATCTTAATTCTGAGCCACCTTGCCAGCTGAGGAAAACCCAGGGTATGGTACAGGTCCCATAGCGAGGGCTTCTACCAACTGGCCAGGTCCACCTCCAGGCCCCGCTGAGAGCCCTTGCTTCCTTAAGACCGGAGTCAGCTGCTGGAATGTGCAGAAATTATCCAGGTGTACCACTGGGCCCCCCTGTTGTGCTCCAAGATTCTGGCCAGTTAGCTGGCCCGCTGTGTTAAAGGCTTGCAGGGCTGAGACCCATGTGCAAGGAAGGAGAGCGTCTGACAGCCACAGACTGCTCCTCTGTGTGCCCAGTAGCACACAGACAAGCGTTCAGGATGGATTGAAAGCTTTAGTGAGAAGGCATAGCAGGGTCCCACAGTCCGCACCATTACTACAAAAGCACCTCTGAGGACCTGTCTCCTGGTGCTGAGGCAGACTTTCCTCTCATGGAGGACCTCAGAATCCACACACAGACCTCCAGCCACAGAGAACACATCAGATGAGCCATGGCCCATGCTCTGTTTCCATCTGTTTGTACCAGCCAGTCTCTCCACTTTCCCGTTTCTTCACACACAAGGACCGTCAGGGCACACTAGGAATCCTAGAGGCTGGACTGGCCCTGGCCTGCTGGTCAGCTTCCCTGAGTGGACTCCTGTGAGCCTGAAGCAACCTGTTCCCTTTTCATCCCGTTCCAACCCAATGCTCCTCCTGCAAATGGGATCTCAATCAGTCCAGACGGCACCTCCTGAATCATCTGGTGTTCGGCCAGATGAACTGGGTTGTTCTGCATAGAGTAGAAAGAGCTTTAAAATGTATTATTAATTGGGGCCAGATTATTTTTGCAACTGTTACTAAGGAAACCTCAATTGCTATAGTAACTGCATATGTTAAACTGGGATGCTATGACTCAACTTCTATTCAGTCACATGGTCAAAGAACCACAAGCCAAGGAAGAGAAATATTTCAAAGCATTTCCAGTTTCTTCTTCTTCTATCTCTTTTTTAGCCATCCCATGTCAAAATATTATGAAGGATTGGGAAGCTTAAGAGAGAAGTACTTTTGAAACTTGAAATGTAGACAGGGGTCAGCTCTTACTATAAGCTCTGCATTTCCTCTCCTATCTCCGGGGTAGGGAGGACACACCTGGAAGCCTGGGGGAGTCAGGAGGCCTCACAGCTCATTAGGAAGCATTCACAAGCCTGTCTCAGCATTGCCCCGGGCAAGGTTCATCTGTGAGCTTCTGCCCCCCCCCCCTTAGGAGAACCTGGACTTTCTCAAGGACCAGTGTTTTCATCTGCAAACCAGAGAGGCAAAGTGTGGATCTAATGCACCCAGAGTGCCCTGCAGACCAAATGCATTAGCTCTGGAGGAGTTTAGTGTAAGGCTGAGTGGACCCTGAACAACAGTAAGTTTTAGCTCTCCTCCATCCCTTTTGGTTTGTGTTTGTGGTCCCGAGCTCACAATAGGTGAGACATTGACAAACACGGTGGCAACTCAATTTCTTTCTTTTCTTTTCTTTTCTTTTCTTTTCTTTTCTTTTCTTTTCTTTTCTTTTCTTTTCTTTCTTCTTTTTTGTTTTTCAAGACAGGGTTTCTCGGTGTAACAATCCCTGGATGTCCTGGACTAGCTTTGCAGACCAGGCTGGCCTTGAACTCACAGAGACCTGTCTGCCTCTGCCTCCTGAGTGTTCACACCCGACACAACTAAACTTTTTATAATTCATTTTTTATTTACTTTATATCACAATCACAGCCGTCCCGCACAAGTTTTTTAAAAGTACTGTAGACAGAGCCATCAAGATGGCTCAGAGGATAAGGTGTTTGCTGCCAAGCCTGGAGACCTGAGTTCAAACCCAAGGACCCAAGGAAGGAGAGAGCTGACTCCCAACAGCTGTCCTCTAACCTCCACATGTGTGCTATGTCACATAACTACTTCCTCCACACCACACATACACACAATCAATCAATCAAATAGAATAAAATAAATTCTGTCAGCAGAGATGGCTCACTGGTTAAGAGCACTGGCTGTTCTTCCAGAAGGTCTGGGTTTAATTGCCAGCAGCTACATGGAGGCTCATAACTGCCTGTAACTCCAGGTCCAGGGGATCCAATAAATACCCTCTTCTGACACCAGACACGCACAAAGTATACAGACATACACGCAAGCAAAAGTATACATAAAGTATTAATAAAAACCAAAAAATACTAAGCAGTATGTATGGATCAGCAGCCACTGGGTTGATTTCTCAGAGACAGACTCTCAGACCTACTGCATCACAATCTCCATTAGAACAAGGTCTGTGAGATCCAGACTTGCCTTCTGCCAGGGAAGCCTGGGGTGTGGCTGCTCAGCACACGAACTTGGAGAGTCAATGAATGCAGAGGAGAAAGTAAAGACATACAAAGGTAGGTTTGGTCAATCCCCTCCCTCCCTCGTGCAGCAGGCAGCAGGAGGAGGGCCAGGTCGGCTAGAAGGCATTGCTGGCCCGTGCAGCCCATGGACACTGCAGCATCTGCCATCACAGAGGCTCCCATCATTCGAGGGAATGCCCTTTCTTGCTGTAGCTGGACAGTTCTCTGCCCAGGCTTTGGATCAAAGCTAAGAGAATCTGTCAGTCTGGCAAAGGCTGCTCTGCTATGAGGCAGAAGTGGGCTACTTGGAGGAAAGACAGTGGAATGAGGGGCTCAGCAGCAGAGAGCAGCAGTTGCCTCCCTAGCCCACCTATCCATCCTCTGGATGGCTTATGTGTGCACTGCTCCTGTAGAAGGCACTTACTCTTTCAGCAAATGAGTCTCCTTAAACTCAGCCAGAACTGCCGTACATCAAAGGCCACTTTTAAAAGGACTCCTCGTTTTTTACAAATGCCTGGGCAAAAGAACTATGAACCAATCATTGCTAATCACATTAACTAATAGGTGATTGAATTAAAAACCCAATTAATCTTTTAAAAGAGGGGTTATTAATTCCAACTGCGATAAAAGAGAGAGAACCTTGCAAAACGCTGTGATCCCTGGGCTGGGCTCTGAGAAATGAATGAGCTGGGGTCCAACAGATGAAGAATGAATGGAAGAGATCACCCAGAGCAGGCAACAAGGCCAAACTCTCAGGTGTGGTGGCTGATGTCAGAAAGGGGAGTGGCCAAGACTGGGGGCGGGACCAATTCTTGACCCTGCCCACCGTGGCTCCCAGGGAATATTTGGTGGATGGCACAGCTACCTGGCAAGTTAGAACTATTCTGGGTCAGAAATGGGGGTCAGAGTGACCCTCAGTGACCTGTGGGTTTGAGAGCCTGCAGGCTCTTGTGTGTGGTGGATTCAGTACAGGAGAGCAAGGGAAGAGCAAAAGAGAGTCAAGGAGGGATCAGGAAAGGATAAAGAGAAGGAAGGGAGGCTCTCAAACATCTAACAGGAATGTCAGGGATGGAGGAAGCCAGTAGCTGGGGCAGATAAGATCCTTCAAGTTCAAGGAATGAGGTCAACCAGAAGACTAAGGGACAATGGTGAGCTCTGGGGACACCCCTCACTCAAAATGCACACATACATGCATGCACACTCTGGGAAGCAAGCAGAAAAAAGCACCCGCCACTCTTGAAGTTACTGCACTTGAAGTACCCATGTTCCTGCTCTTCTCCTCTGCATGGCCATGACCTGCCTACCCAGTCCCTAACCTAATAAGCTCTTCCTCAGACCTCAGCCTGAAGACAAGTCTCCCAGCCTCCATCTCAGCCAGGGAGATCTTTCTAAAGGGCAAGCAAGCGCAGTCACTTCCAAGCTGAGAGCATGTCCCTGGGACATCCATTCTCCCTCCACAGGGCAGACAATGCCCCCAGCCCCGTCATCCCCTCAAATACAATCCCACAGCATCACAGGAATCCGGAGACAGAAGGTCTTTTGATTTTTCATTGGTTTAGGGAGTGGGAGATAGTTAATGTCTGAAATCCTTTCCAATAAAGCTCTGTCCTGTGTCCTCTGTGACTTTCAAATAACCTTCATGAGAACTGTGCCTTTGAGCCTGGAGCCTACTTCGGTTTGCTAGTACACACGGCACTCTTTTTTTCTTTTTTTCCTGTTTTTAATATAAAGGGCCAACCAGGAGGGACCTTGTCTTTATCTTCTTCAGCCACTCTTTGTAACGGCTGTCACTCTGCAGTTGGGGGCAGCAGTCACAGCCCTTCCGGCCATGACTGCGCCCTTTGTCACTGTCCTAGCCAGGTGTGGTGGCACACGTCTATAATTCTAGAGCTTGGGAGTCTGAGGCAGGGGGACTGTGGGTTTGAGGCCAACAAAACCAAATGAAAACAAACAAACAAAAAGTGTCCCCGGGGGGCTGGGAGGAGCTGATGGTGTTTAAAGATTATGTGACTAGAAATGCTGCATTGGGTTTTATTTAACTTCAGGACAGTAAGGACACACTGTCATTTAATCTGCCATTTAAAAGGAGTGCACAAGGCTGGAGAGGCACCTGAAGTGTGAATTGCTCGTGCAGAGGTGTTCAGTTTCCAGCACAGGTCAGGCGGCTCACAACCACCCCAGTTCCGGGAGATCTGACACCATCCTCAATACTCTCCAAGTACCTGTATCCTATGTGCACACACGCAGACATACGCACATAGCTAAACATAGAAAGAAATTCTTTTAAAAGAGGTATATTAGCCTCACATGACTAAAGCCCAATTCCCCAGGTTAGGGTGCTCTGTCTTCACACATATTAATGATATGCTCCTCACTCCTATCAAGTAAATATTACTCCCAATTTCACAAAGATTCTTTCTCAGTCACAGAGCCAATGATCTGGTAGATTTGGACTCCCACCAGGCCATGTGGCTCACCCTCACCTTTAACAAAAAGGAGCCAGGGCCCTCCCGGCTCGCACACATCCATTCCCTGTGCTAGCTCAACCTCCATTCTGGAAGGTCTAACCCTTTTCCCATCCATAGTCCACGATGAAGTCCTGTGTGCCACACCTACACCTGCAGTGCCACACCCACCCCTGCAGTGCCAGCAGGTGCTCAAACATGCCCACAGGGGCATGGGCAGGTGGCAGAGGGAAATCAGCTAGGGTTGGGAAGTAAAAGAGCGAACTGGGAGAAGCCCAGGCACACCCTACCCTGCCCAACCTGTCTGCAGACAGAGCAGTGACCCTAACTGACTGTTGACAGTAACTGACATCAGGCAGACACCTGCTGCCACCATGGCAACAAGGCTGAAGCATGAATGGAGGGCTGAGACCTTCTCTCAGGGCTCATACACTCAGGCTTGCCCTGCCCTGCATAGACACCAGGCAGGCAGAAGCTGGGTGGGTTGGAAGGAGGAGAACCCAGGCTGCCCAGGGAGAATGCAGGGCCACTTCTCTGGTCAGGACAACCCATGCTCACATACCCGAGACTCTCGGCTAGCCCAATCTGCCAGGTCAGCAGAGAACATGAAGCAAACAGATTTGGCAACATGCAGAGGGCATTAAATATTCATCCCGACTGCCCATCAGTCTGATCCCAGCAGAATACACCCACTGACAAGCAGCCTTCTACCACCGGACACTGTCTGCCTGGAGGCTTGTTTATTGCTTTGTCAATTTTAATGCACAATATTTAATAGCTAGACCGAGGGATAGTCATAAACATTTGCAAAGTGAGTGCTGACATTTCCCTTACTGCTTCTGTATTTAGCCATGTGAAATTGGAGGGTGTTTTTGGAACTGAAGAAAATCAGAAGAAGCAAGATGATGTTTCACAACTAAAAGAGAAAACTGAACGAGAATGGAGCACATGGGGCAGGACCAGACTAAATCAAGGACAGAAAGGGAGGCTAATGATAGATCGCCTTGGGGATCCCAGGATCCGTAGCATGCCTATGGATTGGAAGGAGCCAATGATAAATCCATGGCAAGTCACTTCTGACAGCAAGGTGCCCATGTCAGCTAACCAGAGAGCTTGACGGACATCCATGCTGTAGTCCCCACCAGTGGCTCTGGCAGAAGCAGTCTGGGTACAGACCACACAGAACAGAATGGGGACAAAGGCCTTCTTTGCAGCAGTGGAAGCTGATGGTAAATGGACTGGGCTAGTCACTGGTGCCTGGGCTCCCTGGTGACTCTCCTCAGATAAGAACATTCACTAAGATATTCATTAGGGGGAGAGGCATCTTTTTGGAAGATGCTAAACCAGGCTTGGAGAGGCAAGCTTCACAGGGAGGGTGGGACGAAAGAGGCTGGCCCTGCTTTTCCCTGGTCCTAGAGCCACCTTGTGGCAGAAGTTAAAAGAAATAAAGGAACCTGAAATAGGTAGATATTTGGTTTCATCTTTAACAACTTATGTCTCAATGAAGCTCCAAATGCTTTGTGGCCTTAATGCTACAAAACCAAGACTCAGGGAACCCAGACCATAGGCCCGAGAGGACACGCAAGGAAAATATCTGGTGCCTGGCACCCCAGGAGGAGAATGATGTTTGCATACACAAAGCCCTGCATTCCATCACACACACACACACACACACACACACACACACACACACACACACACACACACACTAGCATGCTCACATGTATGTATGCAGGCATGCATATACACACTGTACCACAGACTACCAAGGAGAGAAGAAAGCATAAGTCAGTAAAATTTTGGCTCACTGTCTACAAAATATATAATAAAATTAAAAGTTTAGCTCTGGAGCCAGACTGCCTGTTCGGACTTGAATCCTGGCTCTGCCACTTCATTGTGAATCACCGGGCAACTTATTCACCCTGGGTGGCAGAGTCCCTATCTGGAAGCTGTGTCAGGCACCACACACCCATTGACCCTGCATGGATTAAGGAAGAATCAAGTTAAGTCATCAGAAGTAAGGCATTTACAATGCAGATAGCCACATACTGCTACTGTTATTTTAAATCCTACCACAGCCAAGGCTCTGACACACTAGGGACCTGCAAGGGAAAACGTGCTCCGTAAGGGATGTCATGGGTTGAATGCAGAAGGGATAAGATGAGATTACACGGTTTCTTAAAAAAAAAAAAAAAAAAAAATAAGGCCAGTCTCCCCACTTCCGGCACTTTTCATTAAAGCATGCCTGGGTTCCAATTCCAATCTCCCACTCACTGCTGAGGGTGGCAGAGTTGGGAGGCACTGTTTGACTGTTCACTGTCAGATGGAAGCTACTTGGGGTTATTGCAAAGACTTAGGGAGATAACACACTCCAGGTACCCAACACTGTCTCCAGCACTCAGTTTCCCTTCCCCCAGACGAAAGCACCTGCACTAGCCCGTGCATTTTAGAGAAAGCTCTCTGGAACGTATTCGGTTTTGAGTGCATAAAGAATGAGCACAAGACAGAGAGTAACACTTAGGGAGTGCACTCTCCCTTGTGCCTCCTCTGTGCTGGGGGCCATACAGCTTTCCTTTGTTCTTCCCACTCTCCAAGGGGCCAGAACACGTGTTACTGGCTACCTATAAGAGTAGGCCTCGAGTTGGCTACTGCCAGGCCTCTCGACATAGGAAAGACAATGCAACAGCTCACTCCCTTAAGGTCCCCATAACAAACCGGAACCCAATTCCACCAAAGTTTGCCTGGAAGAGTCAATGGTCTCATTCGGTTTACTGACAGAGCAAGGAGTCAATAGCAAGAACATGACTTTGGAGCAGCCACATGGGAAGATCTGCACCTAGCAGGGACGGTGGCTTTACCACAGCTGTGTAAATGGAGTCCACTCTCCTAAGCCTTTTGCCACATATATACTCTACATGTCCATGGACCACTTATAATTAATGCACAACCGCAATACAACTAGTTGGGGGTGGGGGTGTCAGGATTCTCAGGTAAGGGTTCCATGACCCTTCCTGACCCCTCCCTCCTTCAGTGAGAGAAAGTCAACAGCCAACAAGCTCTGGTGTGATGATCATCTTCAAGAAGGCCCAGCAGCCTCTGGAAGGCAGCGGCAGATGCTCAAAGTCCCCGGTGCTAACCTCTACTTGCACTCACGACCCAGTGAAACCGCACGTAGTCTCAGAGTCAGGGGGATGCTCAGGCAGATGCTGTTGCTCCATTCAGCCTTCTCAATGGCAGTCCAAGCTTGCAAAGTGGGACCTGCCCCTCCCTGGACCCCTCCATTCCCTGAGCATGAGACAGGAAGACAGCCCTAACTCTGCAGTATGAAAGCCAAGAAGATGATGGAAAGGGCAGAGGTGAAATCAAAGGAATCTGGGCTCTAACCTCAGTCTGGGCTCTGCCACTTAACTAGCCTTTGTCAAGGCTTACAGTGCCCAAAAGTGTCATCATGAATTTGAGTCAGAATCTAAACAAGGAGCACCTTAATGAACTAGCTGTGTACATGTGCTTCAGGGCTCCAGCCTTAGATTCTGAGTAGTAACAGAAACAAGCAAACAGTAGGAACTTATTCAGCAGGGCAATGACAAGCAAGGACTAGGGGTCACACACGGTCTCTGCTACCTTCCCAAGCTGTAAAACCATGTGACAGGTACTGCTGCTCAGAACACTGACCTTGAGTGACAGACTAGACAACCGAAATGCGTTACCATCCCAAGGATCATCGAGTCCATAAGGCAGCCGGCGGGAGGTGCATCTTCCCCAAGTGCTGACATCAAATGGGGTCTCCGCTTAACCCCCCATTAACCCGAACACCCACTTAAGAACAGCCTCTTCTCCAGCATCCTGCTGGCCTAATTCAGCTCTAATTGGCCAGATAAGAGTCTCAACATTTAGAAATCCCATTTGCTCCAAATGTGGTACAGAAGAGGCTTCTGTGACAGGGTCAGGCAAGGGGAAGGATGAACTCAGACATTGCTGAGAACTCCCCTGTTGGTGGCCCTCGGAAGTGACCAGGCTGGGCACTAATCACTGCTGCTAGTTCCGGGAGGAAGGGCGCTCAAAGCTTCTTTGCAAAGTGGGTGGGTCAGAAAGACAGGAGAAACAAAAACAAAACAAAAGAAAACGAAAAAACTCTCTGTAAGGTTTAATCAACACCGCTGGCTGATGAAGGTGTCTGAAGGAGCCTCCACTGCAGACTGTTCCCCAAATTAGCACCTTTCTGGGCCATTCGGCTTCCACAAGAGAAAGGAATGCAAACTCGGCTTCATGATAGAGTCTGAGGCAGGAAAAGACGGACCCCATGGGTCCTCCAAAGACCAGCCTCATGACCTAAGGCTACCCTTTAACTCTTCCCTACCCTTTAACTCTTCCAGGGAATGTGACTTCTAATCAAATAGCTGATCTTGCCCACGGGGGCCAAAGAAGCTCAACAAATGCCACTGCTCGTCCTTTCTCCTGAGTTCCTTTAGCTAAACAAAAAACAGTACAACTCAAAGTGCTGTGTGATCTGTAACTGAAGTCTCCTTGGAGTTGTTGGTGGTGCACTTGGGTGGGTGGGTGGGGGGTGCACATTGCTGCTCGAATGGGGGATTGTGGGTAATGAGACTATACCAATGATGAATTCCCTGGTGTGACAATGGGGTTGTGGTTGGATGGGACAATGTCCTGTTCTCAGGGTCATTTGCTAGAGTGTTTATGAATACCAGAGTCCTCCACCTACTCAGAAAGGGAAATGAGGAAAGGAGACTAGCCAAGCGGGGAGAAAACACAGGCAGTGAGGCACGAATGCAGGGACGCAAATTTCTCCGAGTTGGGAAACAGAAGCTGGGCCAGGGCTCAGGATATATTTGTCTTTCTTTCCTTACACCGCCCAGTCATGCAAGCATATACCCTTCATGTCTTACCATGCCACATAAGCAGATATGGCTCATGTATCATGGAAGAACATGCCCTCATATTATACTATGTCAGGTAAGAATAAGCACTCGTATCTCGTGGCATATGAACACACACCTTCGTGTCTCATAACACATAAGCATGCCTCCTTGTATCATATGAGCACACGTCCCTGTGTCTAATGAGATCACATAAGCAGACATCCTCAAGTCCCTCTGTGTCATTTAAGAACACACCCTATGCCTCCCAATACATAGGCATGCATCCTCACAGGCCTACTGGATCATGTAAGCACACACCCATGCGCCTGGCTATGCCGTGTAGACACACATGGGAGCCTGAGCACCCACCTGGCTGCAGCACCCGAATCTCCAGCAGGTTGGACGTCCTCTCCGCCAGCCTTGTCCAGGTATTGTTGTAATTCCTTCGCCACAGCTCTGCCACACACTGGTACTTGCCTGCCTCTGTGTCACTGGCCCGGCTGATGCTCAGGCGGACATTGTTGCTGGACTCAGCCTTCTCAATGGCAGTCCGAGTTCGGAAAGTGGATGACTTGTCCCCCCACTGAACCCCTCCATCTCGTGTGAAGGTCACCAGGTCATGGAACTCCACTGTGCCCACTGGCTGGAACCTCCATGTTACAGACACGGGGACTCTGGCCGGGTAGTGGGGTTTGATGATGCACTGCAAGTCAAAGGAGTCACTGTAGGTGACCCCTGGTGTCCGGGAGATAGCTGTGACCGCAAAGCCCGTTTCTGTGGGGAGAGCAGAGACATGAACCAGGGACAGCATCTGGCATATCTGGGACACTGTGCTATCAAATATGGGCCTACTGGCAAAGCCAGCAGTCAGAGCAGAGGCTGGCGAGTTCTTAAGCCTTCCTGTCACAAATAAGCTATTGCTTTGGGTATTGTGTTGGGGCCCAACTCAACAGTTCCTAAGACTTCACACAAAGTGGGTCCAGGCTCTGAATAACCCAGGTCTGCTCCTTCCCATGAGACCCGAGATCCTGTGTGGGTTCACAGTACATCCTGCTCCAGGGTAAGACACCAGAACCTCTCTCCTAGCAATCCCAGAATTCTGTGCAAAAACAAGAGGAAAAAAGCCAAGTTCCTTCACTGCATGTACCCAACACCCAGATGCCTGTTAGATGTCTTCTAGCGCATGGCATCCTGAAACAGGCAGGGGGGATGCTGCCAGCCCCTCCTCGAATTCCCCAACAAAATCTGGGTTCGGATAGGTTTGGATGGATATCTGGGGTGAGGCATTACCCCTAAACTTGGGACCCCGAAGTCTCAGTGAGAACATTGCCTAGTCTTTAGTGGATGGGTACCTGGGGTGAGGCATTTCTCCTAAGCTCGGGGCCCCGAAGTCTCAGTGAGAACATTGCCTAGTCTTTAGTGGATGGGTATCTGGGGTGAGGCGTTACCCCTAAACTCGGGGCCCTGAAGTCTCAGTGAGAGCAGTCCTTACTGACTGGGGAGCGAGCGTTCTGACCTCGGATTCACAGCCCCTACAGTGTGGATGAGCACACTGGCTATGATCATAAAAGTAATGGTGGCTGGAATGTGCGAATGCTACATGCCAAACCTAGTGTTGGAGGCTCTGCATTCATCCCCTCTTACTAAGTAAACACTTGTAGGTCAGGCAGGTTTGTTATCCCTTTTGCAGGGCACAGAGAAGGCAAATAAACTGTCTGATATTAAGTATAGCAAATGGCAGAGTCAGGCTACAGACCTGTCTCTGTGCACCTCACTCTAGGCCCCGCCTGGGGCTGCTTTGCCCAGGGGAACCATCGGTCTGGTTAAAGGCATCAACTCTGCAGCCATCACCTTTGTTTCAAGACACCTCCTAGTTCTATGACACGAAGCCAGTGGCCCTTAACCTTCCTAATGCAGCAACTCCTTAATACAATTCCTCATGTTATGGTGTTCCCAACCATAAAATTATTTTGTTGCTACTTTGTAGCTGTAATTTTGCTACTGTTATAAAACCCAATATAACTATTTGACACACAAGATATCAGATATGTGACCTCTGTGGGAGTTGTGACTCACAGGTTGAGAATCATTGTATTAAGCAAATGCTCTAAGTCCACTCTGCCTATGTTTCCCTTTCTGTAAAGAGTTCTTATGAAGGTTAAATGAGTGTGTGGTACATCATACGCAGTCTAGAAAATACATAGTTTGTTTAAGAAACAAAGAGGACAAAACATTTTAAACTCTGCAGGAAAAACACAAGGCACAGAATCTTCTGGATTTCCCAGGAGAATTATTAGAGAATAAGTTGGCACATTTTGCTGAACTCTCTGGATCTTCAATTAAAAAACTGGAGAGAGAGGGCAGCCCTGTATGGCCATGATGGTCAGTAGTGTGTGGTACGCATGCCACAAGTTTGGTAGGCCCTGCACTAGGTATTCCTGACTTTACATATGAAGTGGACACAGACCAGAGTGCACATGGCCAAGGTGTCCCCCCAGTCACAGTGGTCTGTGGCCTATTAGTTCATCCGCACACCTGTCACCGCCTAGGGGATCCACACCTAATAGAAGCAATCCAGACACTCGTGAGTGTTCATTGCTTACTGTAGACAATGGACTAGGACTAGTGAGACAGCCTTGCTCCTAGTTCCAGAGGCAATGGAGAGGGGGTCAGGTGAGCAGAGCTGGCCTCAGGGTCCCAGAGGAGTGCTACTCAGCGAGTCCTAGCTGTGGAAGCTGCCAGACATGCGGGGGAATTTAAGACTACTCCAAGGACAGATAATCTGAAACTGTAAAATTACTTCCAGGGAAACAGCCCCGAATCACCCTTCCCTGGGTACCCCTAACCACCCAGGATGGGGGAAAAAAACCATATGCAGCACATCCCAGAGCCATCTCCCAAGTTCCCCTGCCTGGGTCCACAGCAGCACCACGCACAGGCTCAGGGACTATGATCAACACTGGAGGGAGTTTCTAGGAACAGGAATCCAAGCTGCCTAATGACTACAGAAGGCAAGCCCTTCTTTGGTAGGAGCTTTCAAGAAGCAGATATAATCACAGTGATGTGGGGGAGGATACAGAGGCTGCATCTGGGTTTACATGACGCTGCCATGTCCGTCCCAAGTCCTCAAGAGCAAGCCAGTCTAACCAAATGGGTGCCATAACAGGACACCCGGGGTCTGGAGCTGCTTCTTGTTTCCTTATCATTGGCATGCTTGTTTTTCTTTGTTTTTACTGCATGCCTTGCTTGGGGGCAAAACCTTGTTACCCTGAAAAGCTCCAGAATTTCTTTAACAGTGGGGTGCGACTTTCCCCTTTGTGAAGTAGCTGGAGGGAAGCCCTGGCATGGGGTGGGGGTTTAAACAGGACGTGGATAATGTTTTTACTACCATGCATTTGAAGACAGACGTTTGGGAATCAAGCAAACACAATCCCAATCTCAGAAGGGAGAACATGGACGAGGTCTTGGGCAGATCTACCCTGGGCTGCCATCTTTATTAGGTACAGGACAGCACCGCCAGCCCTAGTGGTGACAGAGTCTGGGCGAATGGAGACTGACAAAGCTTCCTGACAAATAGAAGGCTTGACATAATAAGTTATCTTCCCAGCAAAGTAGCAGGCCGGGCTTTTAAAACGTAATAGGCTGATTGCATTGGGCAGATAACAGGAGCAGAAACCTCTTTGGATAGCCTGTGAGAAGCAAATCTATCATTACTTGGTTTTAGCAGACCTCAAGGTATCCTCACTCCCTGGCAAATGAGGAAATGTTTTTCTTAAGTGGGGGCTTTACAGAGGAGGAGATAAAAACACAGGTCTAAACGGAACAACCAAGCTGAGTGCTAAGAGTCAGGCAGGCGTGGGCCAAATGATGTATCATTGGCGATGGGATCTCCATCCTGTTCAGCCACACTCTTGCAAGGCTGAGCTGTAAGCAGCTGGGTAAGATACCCTGTGAACAGGAGAGACTTGTCCCTGTACCCAGTCACTCCCCTCTTCCAGGCCAATGTTGCCCCAGCCATGCTCCTGCTGGTTGGTGGTAACAGTCCCCCAACGTCACTAGTCCCCTGTGCTCCACCATCTGCTATTAGTTCCCTCAACCCTGCACATATTACCAGAGTCCCTTCAATGAAACTCTCTGGAAGATACTATCATCTCCAATCAGAATTTGTCTTTTTGCTGTGTGTGTTTGTGTGTGTGTGTGTGTGTGTGTGTGTAATGCACATATGTGTATATGCATGTTTGTAGGTGCATGCTTGCATGTGCATATATGTGCATGCGTAGGCACAAGACTGTCATCTTTTTATTCTTCCACCTTACTTGCTGCGGCAGGGTCTCTCAATCAAACTTAGAGCTCACTGGTGTGGCTGGTCCTGATAGCTAGCTTGCTCTAAAGATCCCATATCTGCCTCTGAGGCTGGAATTACAGGCATGATGCCAAGCCTACTCAACATTTGACTTGGGTCCTGTGAACCTCATGACCAGATCCTCATGCTCACCCAGTAAGCGCCTTAGCCACTGATGTCTCCCCAGACCCTCCAACCAGAACACCGGTAAGATGGGAAGGAGTCTGACAGGAAAATGTCTGCCAGGGTCCTACTGCTCACTCACCAAGGGCTGTGATGGAGACCAGGGTACTGGCACGGCGCTCTCCCACAATCTGCCACTCTCCATCCACAGCCCGGACCCACTCTGTCACGTGGCACTCGTACTGGCCCTCATCTTCCTTCCTGCTGTTGAAGATGCCCAGGCTGAAGGAGTTGGGCTGCACCTGCTCCATCTGGATGCCTCCGAAGCTGCTGCGCTCCCAGTACGCTGAGCCCGGCTGCAGGGTGCCGTCCCGGTCCAGCCACATGACATTGCTGCGGCGGTTCTGCCTATCCACGAGCTGCCAGATGACTGAGAAGCGGGCCTGCAGCCTGCCCACCGTGCGGACAGTACAGGAGAAGTGCAGGTCCTCACCCTCAAGAATGACACTGGCATTGCTGGCCACCTCCACGGAGATGCTGCTTTCTGGGGAGAAGAAAGAGGGCCACACTGGGGGTTTACCGTCTCCAGGATGCAGGAAGAAGGGTGCAAACCGAATCCCATGATTCTGAGAGTGAAGCTCAAAGGACTCGAAACACTCTGATTTGTTTTGAACCGCAACTTGCCGTTGTAAGGTCTGGCTGGTTCGAACTGGGCACTGCTCCCTAGATCTGGTAGTCTAGAATGCCCTTTGATTTGTGTATTGGTTTGGGATAATGAGGTACTAAGGCCTAAAAGTAAATCAGAACCTGGAGAATATGATACAATGACATGGTGTTTATGACAAAAAATTATTTATGGATGGCCAGCTTGGCTGCAGCTCAGGGCTCTTGGCTTGGAGTTTCAGCGTGAAGAACTCCCACATCCTACTGCCCCTCAATCTTCTACCACTTGAAGCTACAAGAGTCAAACAAAAGCTATACACATCCTCAGGGTGCCATTTGAATCCTTCAGGGAAATATTAGGAGGTAGAAAAAAAAATGTCAGGAAGTATTCAGAAGATGGCATGCGTGTGTGTGTGTGTGTGTGTGTGTGTGTGTGTTCACGCGCGCGCGCGTGCGTGTGCATGTGTGTGTGTGTGTGTGTGTGTGTGTGTGTGTGTGTGTGTGTGGAAAATGGGGCACAGATGGTCTAGTCTCACAGAGCGTGTGGAGAGCAAAGTTTCATGCTTTCGTTAATAGAGAAGAATGAGCCATGGCCAGTGGCTCACCATCCACCGCTCTCCTCTGAGACCCACTCAGCCTGGGGCACCTCTACTCTCTACCCTGACAGTCTGCCAAACAAAGTTGGGGGTAAGAACCCCACTCCCTCCCTAGCTCAGTCTAGCCTTTGCCACTCCTTTGGATAGCTGATCTCAGTTCAGGGGATGATCTAAACTCTACAAGCCTCAGCTTTTTCTTCTGTAGGATGCTATTTTTAACCCACAAAAGATTAAACAGCAAACGAGACAATGCATACAGATTGTGCAGCACACAGTATGCTTTAAAAATGTGGTACCCACAGTCATGATTGATTTACCATACTTAGGGATATTTCTGCTCTCACAGACAGCATGGCTAACACTTTCTTAATTATGCATATGTTATTCTGTATAATTACCTATATTGAGTTCAACGAGCTCATAAGAATTAACACAATACATAGTGTCATAATCAATTTGGATCCAATTTTCTAGGCAACATTCACAATTGATTAAGTCAAACCCCCAGATCGAGAAGCGCACCCGATTACTGCAGTGTTCAGATCTACTTTATTCTTCTCCCCTTTAATTTTCCCCACAGACAGAAACAGGAAAGATGAGCACAGGACTTCAGCACCTAGCCTTTGTCATAGAGAGCAATGCGGTGCTTGTTTCACAGGCACGGGATCTGGATGAGCTGGGGCCAGCAATCTTCAGGACAGCTGCCCAGGACAAGGCTCTTGTAGAGCCACTGCCCAGGGCAGAAATGGATTGGAGCTTGGCTGTATAGCCTCCCGACTGCAGGATTTTGGTATTCTTACTAGCCAAGCCTCAATTTATCATGTGCAAAAGTTGAGATCCTGCTAGTGCCTCCTTAGGGTCGTGACACCGAGGGGACGAGACAGGAAGGCAGAGCAGCACTGAGGGCTGAACCAAAGGCTTCCGAATGCTCTGCAGACGGACACTCTACCGCTGAGCCCAGCCTGTGCTCGCCATCACTCAGTATTCTTCCTCTCCGATTTCACTTCAAGCTGAGAGACACAGAAGGCAATTTCAGCACCAAGGAAGCAAACCTTTCTGTCTGTCTTACGCAGAGGAGCGGCCTGCAGGACATCAGTCATGTCTGTCTTATACAGAGGAGTGGCCTGTAGGACATCAGCCATGTGCCCTCCTGTCACAACAGCAGACTCTTATGGACATTCTAGATGGCTATTTGGAGAAAGCCTGGAAAACCTAGGAAGAAGGGAAGCCTTCTGGCAGCCGAAGCATGGACAAACACAGACCTGGTGCTGTGTAGCCACTGTAACATTTACACAGGTTCCCAGGCTTGTAATCTCCTCCAGACTGAATGAAGACTAGGACAGACCTAATGAAAACCTGATTGTGTGTTCACAAATGAAATTTCCAATCAGAAGGCTGCTGGCAGGGCCCAGGCTAAGCACAGAGCAGCGGGTTCAGAGTTAGAGCGAATGTTCCCTAATGCAATTGCAAGCTCAACCACAAACTGAAAAACCGGATCAGACACTTCCTTGCGTGTGCTCTGACGTCTCCATTCATAAGATGGATGTAACACTGGCTTGTACAGGATTGCAGGATTGGGAGCAGAGAGATCATATATGCAGAAGCACTTTGGGTTCTTAGGAGGAAAGGTGCCATTAAAATCCAGGGCGTTATCACCATTACCATTGATTGTTGTTCTTCAGTAGACTTACCCAAGTGGCCTTGGGGCAGGATCTGGTGCTGCTGGGGGACTTTAACTACCCAGTTATCTGCTGGAAAAGCAATATAGCAGGCCACAGATCATCAAACAAGTTCTCGGAAGGGCTGGGGGAAATCTTTTAGTACAAAAGATACAGGAAGCAAACAGTGTGGCTGCCCCTCATGCCATCCTTACGAAACAATGAGGAATTAGTCTCAAGGTACAGAGTCTGTGATTACAGCAGGCACAGGAAAATAGTATAAAGAGTGTGGGCATTCAATCCAGTAGTTTCAATGATACAGATATTTAGCAAGCACCTACTCTATGCAAAGCATCATGCACTTTGAGGAAAGCTCAAGAAGGAGTTGAAGGTTACTCGAGTGTGTGTGTGTGTGTGTGTGTGTGTGTGTTTTCAAAATATAATAAGCATAACAGAAAACAAGCTTCCTCTATTTTAGACTTCACACAACAGAGAAACATTTCAAATACATAAATGTGTAAATAAAAATGTAAAGAAACCATGACAAGGCTAAGAGGAGGAATAGTCCTGGGAGCTGAGAAAAGGTTAAAGGTTAGTTCTTACACTGGACCATCTTGTTTAAAATCAGAGCATTGTAAGTTTTGATTAACTTTCTGCTAAAAATAGAACTGTGAGAGAAAGATTAATAAGAGCATCTTGACACTATGGATATTTAAACACGGCATGCATACACACTGTTCATCTCTGGAGTCCCAGAAAAGGGTACCACCCATCCAGACACTGCAGTGCCCATGGAGGCAGAGTCCCGGGAACAGCTTTGAGAGGTCCAAGCTCTCCTAGCACATCCCAGGAAGACAGAGAACCCAACCACTGACTGCTGTATGTGTGTGTGAGGATGAACCTAAGGCTGTGTGCACCCACTGACTTTTCACAATGCAATTTCAGTACAGAAGAGACAATTAGGGAAAGGCCCGCATTGATACCTAGAAGAACCCAGATGGCAAAGCCTTCTTAATAATGCAGTTGATGATGTTCAAGTCCTCCCATAAGAGATGAGCTCTCCTTAAGTAAGATTTCAAGGCAGGCCTCTGCCCACTTCTGGGATTTAGTTCTCCCAACGGTGCAAATGACTTCCTGGTCTTACTCCTAACTGAGCTGGCAGGGCTGGTGTCTTACGCCAGCTTGAGCTGCCTGAGCTCAAGTGTGTGGGTACCCTCTGCAGCCCAAGATATGCCCCTGCTGCTCTGCAGACCTGGGGATGGAGGGGGTGGAGAGGCCCCGTCTCTGGTCAGCTTCATCCCAAATTCTGCCCCTTCTCCCTATACCTAGTCTCTCTCCCACTTCTCCACGATGTCACTAGTCACCGCACCAGAAACTAGTAAGTGACGCGCTTCTACTTACTGAGGGGGAGCACAACGATGGGGATGTTCTTGGGCCGCTTGCTTTCCTTGTCGATGAACTCGCCAGTGACAGTCTTCTCTCGCTCAGTCACACGGCAGTTGTATTTGCCACTGTCTTCCTGGCGGAGGTGGTATATCTTCAGCACAAAGACACCATCACTCTCTTTGGCCACCTTAAGCTGTCCCTTGGCTTCGCGGTGGGCAAATTCGCTGTTGAGGACTGGCACAGCATTAGGTCCCATGGTGGCAATGAGTGAGCTGTTGAAGGCCCAGGAGACGGCAAAGTACCGGTCGGGAATGTTCTGAGCCTCCAGGATACATCTGAACTCCACCGGCTCACCCACCGTGTGCAGCCTCTTATCTGTTTCCAGACGCACGGTGAACTCTTTGTCTGGGAACACAAACAAACCGGATGCATTCTGGGCAAGTAAGAGCTGCAGCCGACCAAACTGCTTCAGGAAATCCTAGTCACCTGACCTTCATGACACTAACTACAGAGAAGACTCTGTATTCATCTGGAGAGAAAATCCAGCTCTAGACAAGGATATCTGAAGCCAAGCAAACCCACTAAATAACAGAATACCAGCCAAATCCAGGCTGTCTATTTTTGCTTAGCATTCACACTTAGACCAACAGGGCTTTGTCAGGAGGCGCTCGCAGTGGAAGTGAGGGACAGGAAGAGGAACTGAGACTGGGAGGAAGTGGCCTTATCTCTCCTTGCTGTGGGAAGCTCTAGCTCCTAACTCCTTCCAGTTCTAGCTACGTTCCTTACAGAGAATATGGAGAGGAAAATCACATTATAGTGGTGTGTGAACTTTCTTGAGAGTCATCAACCTCAACCACAACAGCCCTTCCTCTGTGGCATTTCCAGGCTATCACTATCACCTTTGGATCCATGCCTCAGCCTTCCCCAACCCATCCATCACATACTTCAAGCACGTGAGAGCACTCTTTTCCTGTGGAAACAGATCGTGTGAGCCAGGCACGCACTTCTCCACTTCAATCCAGCTC
Source organism: Mus pahari (assembly GCF_900095145.1). NCBI lineage: Eukaryota > Metazoa > Chordata > Mammalia > Rodentia > Muridae > Mus > Mus pahari. Next base: position 91,230,914 of record NC_034593.1, on the reverse strand, counting down.
AGCATCTGTCCTTTATCTCCTCGTGTCGTTTTTTTGTCTCCTCCATCCCACACAAGCCTGTCTCTTGAGGCAGATGTTTTTTTTCTTGCCAGTGACTAGCTCCTCCCTCTATCACCCAAACTTCCAGACAGATCAAAGCCCTGTCAGCCAGGGATCAGGGAGCCACTGGCTGACCTCCTCCATCACCTCTCTCTCTCCTGCCTCTGGCACCAGGTCTCACCTCCCAGGCCACCACCACAGCCTGGCCAAATGAGTTCTTTACAACCCTTTCACTTGACTGCTCACCCAACCTGTCTCACCAACTTCCACATGCCCCCCCTCCTCCACATCTCTGAGCTCTTCCTCCTAAATTACCCAACCAGGTGGTTAATCCCTGACTAAAGATCTCGATTCCCTCCAGTGTACATATTGAAAGTTCTTCGGGAGGTGTAAGGAGAGGGGCCTCCTTTACTTCGTGGAAAACTTTCACTGCTCAATAGGGCAACTATCTGGCTGAAGCAAGAGAGGAGCTCACAGGTTCTTGCCCTCTTCCCACTGGTACACACACACACACACACACACACACACACACACACACACACGGGAGTGGGCAAGTGCACTCAGCCACATGTACCTCTCAGGCACACCCCCCACAGACCTCCTAAAGCGCCAAGAAGAATGGCTTGGCGACTCCTGGTCCACAGAGTCCAGCCCATGTTCTACCTCAGGTGCCCTTCTTTCTCTACTGTTCAACCTAGCTTGAAAGTCTTTCTTCTGCCCGCCAGCAGCTGAATGCCCGACGCCCTTCCCCACTTCCTGCGGCTGTCTGCTCAACCTTGACACAGCTCAAGCCTACTGAGGAACTACCATTCCTAGATCTGCTGTAATAGCCATCTTATCCAGAGAAAACATAGAGAAAAAACGGTCTTCAGTATTCACACAGCACTTAGCACCTTACGTGCACAGGGCGATGTCGTGCATCTTGGCATCCCCGAATGCCTCGCACGACACCTTCAGTGCTGTAAAGACTAATGTCTATTAACATAAACATGAAGAAACAGACTCCAAGGTAGAGTTGCAACTCCTCAGCCTGAACCGGAACACCCAGTGAAGTTATCAACATTTTTTTTTTTTTTTTTTTTACTTCCATTAAAGTTTTCCTTTCTTAGCTCAGTCTGGCTGGATACATTTACAGGGCAAATTCAAATGTCCTAATTCCAAATTGGTAAGATTAAAATAAAGAAGATTAGCTGATGCAACCTAATTTAAAAGCATTAAGACAGGAAATTAGACCCAGACTTTTTTGACACTGATCTTAAAACCAACCAGTAAGGAAACCGATAAACAGGAACTAAAGCCTCTTGGGTAAATTTCTTAATATTGGAAGATTCAGAAGCCAGTAAGAGCTCTGAGTCGTAAGTGTGGATCAAGTGTGCCCTCTCACCACGATCCAACCTTCTTTTGCTCTCACATCCATTAGGTGTCCAGAGGATCCTATAAGCCCTGCCCCCTTCAGAGCTGTGTCAGATAAAATGCAGACAGGAGAAGAAAGACCTGGGAATACTTCTGACACAGCTTCCCAGCCTCGCCCAGGAGTCTCTGAACAGGGACTTCAGGGGTGTGTCTGAGAGTTTATTATTTGGTGACTCTGAAGCATTGTCTCAAATGTCAGAGTACCATGCACAGACCAAGGCAACTGACCACCAGGACAAGAGGACAAGAGACAGGTAGGTTCTGACAGGAGTACTACCACCTGTAACGTAAAAGCTTCATTCTCCTCATCAGAGAAGAGAAAAAGCCCTCCACAGCCACGTCAGTGACTGTATATTGACAACCAAGCCAGACCCACAGCTCAGCCTGAGAACCTGACCCAGCTCAGCCAATGTCATCAACTGCTGTCAGTTCAAAACTGGAGCCCTGTAGGCACAAGAACTAGGGATGAACATAGAGTCACAGGAGACATCAAAAGAAGCTGTGGAGAGTGCAGTGTGCCAGGCCACCAAACTAAATAATCAAGGTGGGGTAGAAATCCTGGACTGGGATTAAAAATTTCTACAACCATCACCTCAGCTCTAAACATACTTACTGTTCTTCCCCCCTCGGGAAACCTACCTAGGTCTTCCCCTGACTAAGTGTCCACAGCAGGACCCAATTCTCCACATTGGCCACATGGCACACACTCTGGGGTCATACCACAGGGTACTCTGCATTCAGCATGCTCACCCACAATGTGAGGATGCCATTGTGACTTGCCTCACAGACATGACAAGATGTGTTAAAGCATTTCAGAAGTCTTGTTTTAAAGTGGCAGAAATATTAATATAAAAATAATGGTGCACTAACATCTCCTTAGCTCACTGTTTCATTCATCCAACAGAAAAGGCTCATCATCTCAAATGTCCTCTGTAATGGAAACATCACCAAACAGGGTGGCATCCACAGCTAACAGGGATAAGAACCCAGAGTCACAAGACAAAGATTTTCTGTAAAATCACTCACTTTTAATTTTTTAAAAAAACAATATACTCTTTTTATTTTATGTGTGTTTTGCCTGCATGTGTGTATCACGTATGTGCTCGGAGATCAAAAGAGGCCAAAGGAGACCCTGGTACTGAAGTTAGGAATAGCTGTGTGAACCACCATGTGAGAGACTTGAACCTGCAAAAGCAACAAATGCTCTTGACCACTAAACTATCTCTGCAGCCCCATTTTTTTTTTAATATCTCATTAAAAAAAAGTTTTATGGGCTGGTGAGATGGCTCAGCGGGTAAAAGCACCCAACTGCTCATCTGAAGGTCCTGAGTTCAAATCCCAGCAACCACATGGTGGCTCACAACCATCCGTCACAAGATCTGACGCCCTCTTCTGGAGTGTCTGAAGACGGCTACAGTGTACTTACATATAATATATAAGTAACTAAATCTTAAAAAAAAAAAAAGTTTTATTCAAAATAAAATATGATACCATCTAGTAAAGCAAACACAACAATGAGCAGAGGCCTGCACGGGCAGCTATCTGCAGCTCACTGGAAGCTGGGTCTATGTACCAGTTTTCTTCAGCCTAGGCTACAACCACCTCTAACCTCACTCAAAACCCTACCATATTGCTATGGTCATCGAACAAGGCGTCCTCACAACCTCCTAGCACCTGACTCCCCACCGGGTAAAGGACAAGAAGCTGAGGGACACTGACCAGTGGGCTGGATGTTGACCACAGCACCCTCGGAGCGCTTCCTGGTCATGGCGTACCAAGAGCCATCTGGATCCTGGATCCACTCAGCAGCCTCACAGTAGAACTCGCCCTGGTCGGAAGGCTGCAGGTGGAAGATGGTGAGGCGGAAGGTGCTTCTCCCCAGCTTGTCCAGCCGCACCTCACCCAGGCTCTGCCTCTGGGCATATTCACTGCTGGAGTGCAGGATGAAGTCTCGGCTCAGGGAAATGACCTCCACAGGGTTCTCGCCACCCTTCTGCCGCAGCCAGGATACCGAGAGGTGGGTGTGCTGGACGGTCTCGGTGGCCACTTCACAGCTGAGCTCCAGGGGATCCTGTTCCACTTTGTGCAGTGTTTGGGGGACAGCTGTGGTCTGCAGAGAATCTGGGATTACTGTAACATAGAATGTTCCCATGGAGGAAGGTTACGGTGCGACAGAATCTGAGACTCGCTCCACACAGAAACCACAGTTAACACCACAACAGGGGCAGCGTCTGACAATGGATCCAGGGCCACACATAACCCCAAAAGGCATATAAACCTACATACGCTCTTCTGTTGTGGTGGCTAAGATAGTATTTTTTGGCATTGACACTTGCTTGGGATTCTAATGACACTCAGAGCAAAGGTGGATTTTATTTTGAAAATGGATGAGAAGAGCTCTCTGAGGATACTATGTCAAAATAACTGTTGACATCTAAAAAGATTTCCTTGTTGGGTTTGTATCGCTTTGAGATAGCTCAACCTCACTTCTGACTTAGGAATGGCTCCTGAGGGGTGGAGTCCAGGGAATTACACCCCAAAACTGGGACTCTTGTTTGTTGATTGTGTCACATTAAAGAAAGCCTTTTGCATAGTGGTGGATGCTTTAAGAAGAAATATTCCAGTGCCTATCTACCCAACAGGCCTGCTGAAAAAGCTTTCATTCATTAAACTCCTACCTACTGGCAAGGAAATTAGAGAACACACTGTACATGGGCAGCTTCAGTCACAAGCTACTGTCTGTCTCTGTTCCCCAAAGGAACCATTACCGCTGTCCGACAACTACCCGGGTGGTTCACTTAAATCACCTGTGACACCTCAAAATGGTCCCACCCCCTGCTTGTTGTCTCTGCCCTCTGAGCATCTGGAGCTCACTGTGTTATCTGAGCAGACATTCTCCTGAGACTCCCCTCACACACATTACTGCACTCCTGTAACAATCCTCCTGTCCCTGTGTGTCTACTGTCGCCTCACGCTGGCATCTCGAGGCGGTGGGAGTTTTGCCCTTGCTTGAATCTGGGGCATTGCCTCTCTTCCTGCTAGTCTCACTCACTTTACCTTCCAAGTCACATCTCCAAATTATCACCCACAAATGTCCTTGTCACGGGGTAGTCCCCTGCCTCAGCCTTCTGGATGCTGGGATTGTAGGCATGAAGCCACCACACCTGGATCTTGCCTCGATAAACTCATTTTGCCTTTCACCAGCAAAGGTCTGCTTAACTGCTCAGGGGATTGACGTTTGCACAAGAACTTTCCACGTGTCAGCCTTAACCATCCAGGGTTCACATGTGTACATAGGATTCATGGTCGCTCATGCCCCCCGCACCCCCATGCAGTTTTCTAAGATATCTGGGGAATCATATTGGTATGCAACAAAAGCACATGGCAACATGAGGGACTCGGGCCTGACACTGGCCGTGCAGAAGCAGTCTCCTTACCCACTAGGTTCATCTTGGCACTGTAACTCCCAAAGTAGCGCTCATCGGTGTTGGGGGTGTGACATTCATACTCGCCGGCATCCCGAGCTTGCAGGTCTGTGATATGAAGTAAGGCTGAGTTCCCCTGGATCCTCTCCACGTAGATCTTCCCACCGCGGACTCGCTGGGTGTAGATGGCGTAGGGGAAGGAAGGGTCTACCGTGCTAACGATCTGTACTTCACGCTCGGGAGCAGAGGGCAGGTAAATGGACCACTGGAAGTTCTGCTCAGAGGGACCCTGGTAGCCACTCACGTTGCACCAGATGGTGATGTGGGAGCTCTCTGTGCGGTACAAGGGTCCTTCCTGGACGGTGACCTGTCGCTGCGCTGACACCACACCTAAGGGGAGACAGACACAACAACGTGCTTTTCTGACTGAATGCCAAACAGACAGCAGTCCCCAGAGGGTTTGTTATTTGTGTGACATGATGGCAATATAAATAGGTTACTGGCCCTTTCCAAGGCACTTTGTGATTTATAAATATTAATTAAAACAGCGTGGTAAAGCTCTGTATCTAATTTGCATATATGGGAATTTGATCGTGCAAGGACATGGCTCTGTTACTTATTCAACACTGACCCTTGTGAATTTCATTTGGGCTCTCTGTCATTTATACAGCAGCTTTATATCTATTTATTAATGCTGTTTATAAACTTTTTAATAAAATGAACAGGAAAAGTTGAGTCCTTGGCACAAATCCAGGCAAAAACAAATAAAAGCAGCCGCCTTGTAATCTGGCCGAAATTAAACATTTCTCCCATGATTAGCGGGGCTGGCCCAAGAAAGCCATTGAGTCTTTTTATTGGGGCAGGGCTAGGGAGGGGTACAGCATTTTCTTTCCATCCCATCCCAAGGAGCACCTCCTTTTTCCCTGTAGAAACAGAGGCAAGCAGAATCCTGCAATGGCTGCCAGTTTGCAAGGAGTGACCAGGAGTGGGAAGGCACGCACAGTCCCACCAGCTGACAAAGCAGAGAGGGGCAGTGCACAGGAAGATCTGAAACAAGGTCAGTGCCCTTGGGCTCTTGGCTCTGACTGGCCCACCAAGCCCCTGCCTTCTGGTGTGACACAGCTTTCCAAGGTCACTTCTCCTTCTGCTTACCCTCCCCGTGTCCCTCACGCTGCATCCTCTTGCAAGGGCAAAAATTAAATACAGAGATCCAAGTTTCTCATCCCACGTCATTTGCAATGCTTCTTTGGGCAAGGTCTACGTGTGTCTCACAAGAGTTCATACACTGGAAACTGAGGCCGAGGTGAGGTGAAGCGAGGTGAGGTGAGGTGAGAGGGACAGAATCTTTAAGAGGTGGAGCCAAGGGCAAGGTCAAAAGGTCATTGTGAACACTGGAAGGGATCAATGCTAGTAACTGGGATGAGTTAGCTTCCACAAGGTGTGTGTGTGTGTGTGTACATATACACATACATATCCAAGTCCTCCATCCCTGCCTTCCTGCTTCACCATAAGATGGCACCTTTCCTGCCAGGATACCATGTGCCTTATAGTGACAAAGCAAGGGGGCCCTCACCAGAAGCAGAACACAAGGACCAACCAACAGTCTTTGGCCTTTACCTGTGGGGTAAAAAAACAAAAACCCCCCTTTTAAAATAAAACACTCCACTTTAGGTACTTTGTTACAGCAACAGAAAACAGATTTGGGAATCAACACAGCACTGACTACCCCTAAGCCACTCAAACATGGCCGAGACTTCTCTCTGCTTGCCGGGTGTGGCAGATACCAGGGACAACCATGCATGGCAGAAAGAGCATCTGAGGCTTGTCCTCGTCAAACAGTCCTGTCTCCAGACCTTGGCCTCATCTTACAGAAAGGACTTCAGAGAGGACAACTTGGTAATGCTGGCTTTGTTATTTACCAACTGAAACCTTGGATAAGTGGCAGGGACTATGAGCCTCAGTTTCCCCATGTGCAAGAGAGAAAGGATTGAATAAGATGACTATAAAGGCCCTGACGTGGGGACTAAGATACAATTAGTACACAATAAAAAGATGCCACGTCTCAAACAGGCTAAGGCAGCCGACAGATTCTAGTCAGAAGCTGTTCATGGGCATGGCAGTAGCCTCCCGGGAGTGCCACATCTTGGCTGATCACATCTATCCCCATGCTGGGAAGGTGCACACAGGTGCAGCTAGTTTAGCAGAATCAATCAGTGAGCTCCAGGCTCAGTAAGAGATCCTGTCTCAAAGGCATTGAAGCTGAAAGTGATCAAGGAAGATATTCAATGTAGAATTCTGGCCTTAAGTATATACATGCACACTTGCATGTTCATACACATACACACACACAAACTCACCGAGACAAAGACAGATAGACAGACAGAGAGAGAGAGAGAGAGAGAGAGAGAGAGAGAGAGAGAGAGAGAGAGAGATCACTCTTTGTAGAGGACCACACAGGTTCCCAAATGAAGGAACACATCTAACTGAAAGCTCTCAACAGTTTTGAGGATTTCACAAAGTGCCATTCTCCTCTTGTCTAAAGAAAACAGCTGGACCCCATCTGATGTAATCTGATAATGAGCTTAACCACAGTACATTCAGTTCACAGACCTTACACAAGCGTGGACCCTGTACTGCCACTACCACTACCACTGCCACTGCCACTGCCACTGCCACTGCCACTACCACTACCACTACCTCTCTCTCTCTCTCTCTCTCTCTCTCTCCACACACACACACACACACACACACACACACACACACACGGAAAACAGTGTTGAGTGGCCTGGACGAGCCAGGGCAGCTGGGTCAGAGCGACTCATGCAGACCAGCAGCAGAGGACAACCAGCCCTGATAAATGAACAAACTGCCCCTTCTTAGCCACAGCCAGCCACACCTGTTGGTTGGTTAACCATCTCTGCCATTTCCCTCCCACCCTACGAACGGCTCTCCATCCCTGAAAAACAGGGCTGTTCTTAGAAAGTGGGTCTTCGTTTGTTCTGTTTTCCAGACAGGGTCTTGTTATATACAAATGTTGGTTTTGAACCTTTGACAGTTCTCCTGCTCAGCCTCTCAAATGCTGGGATTCCAGGCATGCACCACCATATGAAGCAGGGAGTGCAGCTTAACACAGAAATAACGTGAATTTTATTTTCAATAGACCAATTCTCCTTTCACATCAAACTCTTCAGTGTCCAGGGAAGTCTCTGCGACGCTAACTTCTGCTGCCCTCAAACAGACCAGGTCCCCAGCTTTGCCCAAGGCAGCTGCCCGACCACCTCCCTTAGTCTACACCAGTAGGTTCCTCCCCATGGGGACTGTTTCCTTAAAAAATAACAATTATAACTTCAGACATTCTGTACCCTTCAGGTTGCTCTTTAATAGGCAAATGCCACTTCTGCAGTGAGAAAAGACACGGTCTCATCTGTAGAAAGGGCTAGAAGGTAAGACAAGTAATTGTATTTCCCTTTTTATACTGCACTCCTCTGCAAGGCATGTGAACCAAAGCTTTACTCCAAAATACAAATGATGCCTGACTGCTGTACAAAACTTCTTCTAGAGCTACTAGTATAGTATAAAAAGCATTTGCATGCAATCCATGTATGCATATATACAATATACATATGCATATGCTTCACTTACATAGACACTTAGTCTACGCCCTAAGACCTGAGCTCCTAACTCCCTTGCACTGTGAATGACAAGACGCTTCTGCATCCTGTGACCCTCTTCCAACTACATCAGAACTTGTGCTAATGAGATGATTCAAGGTAGCTCTGTAGCATTGCCAAAGTTGGCCATGAATTGCAGGTTAGGAATTTCAGCTCCAACTCAGACGTACGGGAACAGGAAAGGGGCTGGACACTACATCTAGTCACCAATAGCCACTGATTCAATGAGGCATGCCCACGGAACAAAACCCTACACAGACACCTTCAGTGATGGCCAAGCACGGTGATATACACCTTTAGTCCCAGCACTCTCAGAAGCAGAGGCAGAAATAGGGGAACCTCGGAGTCTGAGGCCCAGCCTGGCCTACACAGCTGGTTCCAGGCAAGCCGGGGCTATACAGTGAGACCACCTTTAAAAAAAACTAAGAAAGGAGAAAAAGAACCAACCCCTCAGTGGTAGATAAGGATGCCTTCCAGGTTCATGAACACACTGTGTCAGGAGGGTGGTGCCCAAGGCAGGCACAAAGGCCCTGCACTGGGGGCTCCGTACTCTGCCTGACATGCTGAGTTCAGCTGACTTGTGGGGAAACAGGAAATGCAGAGGCCATGCACTTAGCTTCTGAGGGTGAAGCTGCCTGCTTCTCCAGGCCACACAGTCTGTGGGAGGACATCAAAGCAGCCAGATGGGGGCCACCAGCCAACACTAACCTGTTCGCCGTGGACAGGGCCACCAAGAGTGAATCTTCCAACAACCCTAGTCAATCTGTCCCGTGCCAGCGGGCCCTGGGAAGATCTGGGCTGTTGCTTCCTGGGGGCCTCCAAGCCTGAAATACCACTAAATTCCTGAGTCGCAGGGGCACCCCACCCATACCCCCACCACTGCTTTGAAATGTCCCCATCTGTTGACATTAGTAGAGCTAACTCATCCTGAGCTTATACATACATACATACATACATACATACATATCTTCCTTCCAAGCCTAAGATTAAATGTATAACTGTATCATATGCATAGTTATATATTCTAGGGAGAAAACCTATATATTTCAAAAGACCCTCAAAAGAATTATTCAAGGCCTCAAAGAGCCATGGTATCTGGGCAGGTGAAGTCATCTGTCTCAGCTGCTATCAGTCACCTAATTAGCTTCACTATGTTAAAGAACCAGTGAGCTGGGCTCAGGGTGACATGATTCAGCAGTTCGTGACCAGGGAGCAGCCAACACACCTCACATTCATTTCTCACATTCATGTCTTAGGACTCAGAGACATACACCTCTTATTACAGAATCCAATTTTTCATGTTCAAGATTTATAACTGAGCACTATTCAAACAAGTAGGCCATGAGAACATGGCCCTCATGTGACAGTTCTATCAGTGAGATGTTTTCAGTACAACTGGAGGACCTGAGCGCCAGCCCCACTCTTAAACGCTTTCCCACATGTGACTCAGGCACACTGATTGACCAAACTACCTAGAATATGGGAGCAGGGTTCAGGTAACAGCTCAGCCAGGAGAGTGCTTGCCACTAAGTGTGAGGACTCAATTTTAATCCTCAGAACACACATTTAAAAAAAAAAAATCTGAGTTCAAGGCCAGCCTGGTCTACTGAGTAAGTTCCAGGACAGCCAGGGCTACACAGAAAAACCCAGTCTTAAAAAACAAAACCAAACAAAAGAATGGCTGTGGGAATGCCCACTTTATTATTATTTTTTGGTTGGTTGGTTTTTCAAGACAGGGTTTCTCTCTGTAGCCCTGGCTGTCCTGGAACTCACTCTGTAGACCAGGCTGGCCAATAAGAGACTCTATCTCAAAACCCCACAGCTGATGGGGTCAGAGGCCTAGCTCAGCAGTAAGAGCGCTGGCCGCTCTCTAGAGGATTTGACTTCAATTCCCAGCAGCCACATGATGGCTCACAACCATCTGTGAATTCTAGCTCCAAGTAATCCAAAAACCTCTTCTGACATCCGCAGACACCAGGCACACACACGGAGCACAGACACCCACAGACATAAAATAGAATTTAAAGTAAAAAATAAAAATGGTTGGTGGTGCTTGTGGAACAACACCGGAGGTTAACTTCTGACCTCCAGGTGTGTGCACACACACACATGCACACACATGCCTGCACACACATACATACATGTATAGAAATAGAATATGGGGATGATGTAATGCACCATGTACCAGTCTCCTGGGGAACCCTGGAGAGCAAAAAGCAAAAATGGTTGGTGATGCTTGTGGAACAACACCAGAGGTTAACTTCTGACCTCCAGGTGTGTGCACACACACGCCTGTACATACATACATACATAATACATGTATAGAAATAGGATGTGGGGATGATGTAATGCACCATGTACCAGTCTCCTGGGGAACCCTGGAGAGCAAATAGTGCTCGAAAACCAACAAGTGAGTATTTTAAAATTTCATCTCCTACCAATATGAGACATTGATCTAAAAATGGGTCTCATGAAAGCTCTAAGTATAGAGGTATTAAAGGGAACATAACATTTAACTTTGGGTTAAAGATGCAAAAGATACACAGTGCATATGTACACAGTGAAAATGTGCCGGAACCCTGTCCCTGAAAAGTAACGAAGCACTCACAGTACCGTACTGAGCTGCTGAGTGGTGAGGGCAGGGCTGCCTCTCTCCTGTTACCAGATCAGCGACGTCTCCTGTTCTCCATTTTCTTGTTTCCCTCCAGTTTTTAGATTAGCAAGTACATGGCACTTGAAGATGAAGATGAATGAGGCCGGTGAAGGCCCTGCCCTCACAGCTCTCCTCGAATCACCTCACCTGGATTCATCCGAGACTGAATGAGGTCGATTTCATTATAGCCACACTTACCAGAGGAGGAAATGGTCTTCAAGGTTAAGTAACTTTCTCCATGACACCGAACATGACTAATGGCTTTCCCCGGCGCCGTGGCTTGGTGAATCTCTGAGATAAGTGATAAATTGTCCATCTGCCCTGTAGCCTAGCTGGCCCTGAAGGAAATGGTGGGGCACTCAGAGATCCCCAGGTGTCCGGGGGAACCTAAACTAGGCCAGCTTCAAGACATACAGTATAGCAAAGGGCACAAAGGGTGTTAAAGCCAACACATCGTTGACTGCACCAGGAGTCTCAACTGTGAGCCTTAGCCAAGGCTCCAGAAGTGTGTCAGACCCATTCCAGGTCAGGACACAGGCAGACACACTCGTGTCAGCTGGCCTCACTGAGCCCTGGACAGTATGTGACACTGTTCTACATATTCTGCACAGATGACTTAACCCTCACGGCAAGTTAGTTACACAAGCTTGGTGCTGGTACAGTGCAGAGGCAGAGCCTGAGGCAAGAACTAACTGGAGGGTGAGCCAAGTGGGGCTAGAAGCACCAGGCTCTAGATATGATAGGGGGGGGCAGGGGTGTGTGCAGAGATAGCCAAGGATCGCTGTGTAATGCCACAGGCACATGGACCTGTATGTGTCACACAATTGTCCCTTCAGAAGAAAACAGGGGCGGAGAAGGTGAGACAAAAAGAGGGTACTGGGATTAGGGGTGGTAATTATGATCCAATTATGCAATGTATCTATCTCCCAGCCTAGACTCCTCCCCAGCTAAGGCCTCAGCCACACCTACTATGCTTAACCCAAACTTTCCAATCCACCAACTCTGCTGTAAGCCACAGAGTCTTGGGGTGCTTCGTTATGCAGCAAAGCTAACCAGCGCAGAAGCTCCCCTCTCCCTTGATGTGGTTTCAGAGCTGAACATGGGATGGGCACACTAAGGCACAAATGTGAGGGAAGGATAAATAAGGTGGTTTCATCTAAGTTGGTATTCCCAATAGAAATGACAATGACTACTATACTCCAACAGGATATTAGTGGCAGCGGGATGCCAGATGAAAGCCCTCCAGCCTGGTCCAAAAAGCTTCACAGAAGCTGTGGGGTAAGGGTGCATCTGGACTATGTCTCAAAGGCTGTGGGGTGGAACCTGGCACAGCATCACTGCTGCTCCAGGCTGAGCAGGAAGCCAGCCTAGATCTCTCCTGTGACTTCAGGGCACTTCCATTTCAGTTAGGAGAGGGCACAGAGGGACATATTAATAAAGGCGATCTTCCTCCAGGACCCGGGAGTTGAGGGAGGTGCTGAGATAAACAGGGAGATGGATTGGATTCATATTTCTAAATCATCGCTCTAGGGGCAGCTGGAAGACAGAGCAGAGGGCAAGGCTTTAGAAGCAAGGAGACCAAATTAAGGGTAGAAGGAGCCAACAGGAGGCCTACCTGCTGAGAGACTCAAGGGCAAGAGTATCATCCATTCATCTTTTCAGGCTTAAAAAAAAAAAAAAAAAAAGAAGAAGAAGCGAATCTCCTTCAGTAGGTACCCAAAATAGAAATGGCCTAGAGATGATTAATAAATGTTAAATTATGAATGCCACCTCTAAGAAGTTGTAACTACCAATGATTCACTTTGCCCCAGATGACTTTGTGTCACTGCTGAGTGACCCAGCACACGGCCAGTCCACACGGACACTCAGCTCCTGTTTATGGGCCGGGTGGGTCTCTGCTTCCAGTGCTGAAGCTGTTAAAGCACAGCCTGGACCCACTGGAGATGCCGCGCGCGGTCCTTACTCAGGTCAGAACACCAGCTCCGCTTGGGCTTTTTGATTTTAATCAGGGTCTCACGAACTCTTCTGGTTATTATACTAATGTCCCTCTTCATCTCCTCAGACTGCTACAAATGAACCTCGGGGGCAACGCTCTCAGACTTTTGATAAAGGGCTGTATGCACATAACCAGTAAAAACATACAGTCTTGTTCCAAACTCTTACATCTCATACATTAGGGTCTGAAGAGATGGCTCCGCAGTTAAGAGCACACGTTGCTCTTGCAGAGGACCCCCGTTGAATTGCTATCATCCACGTGGCAGCTCACAATCAGCCATGACTACAGGTCAAGGGAATCCAGCACCCTCTTCTGACTGCCAAAGATACCAGACATTCATGTGATGCACAAATACACATGAATAAAATAAATCTTAAAGCATTTAAATAAATATACTCTATATTGATGTATATTTCTTTATATAGCTATATAGCATACCATCATAGGGTCATCTACACTTGAAGGATATCTGGATTATATATATGTATGCATGTATTTTTTTTTTAATACTGACAAACTCCTTTTTATGTTCCTTGTCTTTTCTTCATCTGAACTGATACGATTCCCTCGCTTTTGTCTCAGTGACCATTCAGTGTGTGTTCCAGTAAAAGGACTTGGTTGCTCAGGCTTGCTTCCAGAGGTCCTCACTCTTTCCTCCCGTGACAGGCTCAGCATCATATAGCCCAAAGACCACTCTGCCTGTCTTCTTGGCCCCTGAAGAGGTAGGGGAACAGAGTCCTACTTCCCCCTCATCCCTCTCCTTCTCTCTTTACATCCATGCTAAAGATGGCACAAAAGAAGCTTCCAGAAGGATGGGCAGCAGTGGGCAATTGGCAGCCTGTCTTAAAATCTAATGCCCATGGCCACAGGGTAGATACTTCTCTCCGCCCCACTTGGAGTCAAAGCAGCTGTCAATCACGGTGTTTCTGTCTGGATGTAAGTATCTGAATGCTTTCTATTTTCTAGCGGGAGGAAATTAAAGGACAGGATCAGATTACTTGCCTGTAAATGCTTGACTTATAATTACCCTACCCACTCTTTCTGTCTGGTCTCAGAAATGACAGAAACAGGCAGGGTTTAGGCTGCTTGCTGCAAAGGGCAGCCTCATGGCACCACAATCTGGGTGTAAGTGGACCACAGACTTAGTGAGAGTTCCTGTAAAGGACTACTGCAGACAACCAGTGCAGGCCAGGCTCCCCATCATAGTGCATCCCTGGACACCACCCCACCCCCATCAGTCTCCCCAGATTCTCCATCCCTGGCAAAGTGGCTGAATGTCTCTGCATCTTCACTGGCCCTAACACCCCACCCACACGAGGAGGCTCAGGAAAACTAACTCCACTTCATCTTCTGGCATTGTGGCATTTAGTCCTTCCTGTTGTCCTCCCAAAAGGAGCAGGGTATCACCTGCATGCCCTTGGAGCATGATGCTCAATGCGGCCTCTAAAGGAGGCTGCCAGGTCTGGCCCAGGCTGAACACAAGCTGGGGTGCTTCCCTAGGTAGGGGGGAGGCAGCAGAACAAGAAGGGCTTCTCCCATGGCCTGCTTAACAAGGCCTGGCTAGGAAGGAGTTAGCACTGCTTTGAGAAACTCGGTCTGCTGTATCCATCAACATGCTGTCTTCACTCTGTCCCCCAGCACGTAGGCAGTGGAGTTAGAAAACCGGGTATACAGCCCTCGAGGAGTAAAAGGCTTTCAGTAGGAATGATTGGAGAAGCGGACAGAGTCTTTCCTACTCCAGGAAGCCCCTCTAGCGCTCAACCCTCCCACCCCATCCCCGTGCAAACTCCCAGTGCTCTTCTCACGCCATGGCAGGCTCTGGGGGGTGTCCCAGGAGTCAGATGGAGTGAGCAGGGATGAGCCCATACTGATGACTCCGAGTGTCTGAGGTAAGGGAGGAGCACGAAGGACAGACAGCAGACCGGGCAATGCATGGCAGGTTTTCTGAGCAGCCAAAAAGATCAGCATCACTTGTCAGCTGGGTGAGGAAGGAAAACTGTACCCCTGCCCGCCCAAGGGTCTGTCACCTTGTCCCCCTGATGTAGGAGGCACAGCTTAAAGAAAGCATTGGAGGAAGCAGACTTGTTAAACACTCAGGGCTATTTGTTTCAAAGGAAGAAAATTCCTGACACCCGGTCACTCAGAAGGCTGGAGTGGATATCGTCTGACAACCTGGTGATCTTTCTGCTGTTCTATGGAGCCAGCCTTCCTGAATCTTCCCGAGCGTTGTTTTGGCCCTGAGTTTTGTCTTTCAGTGAGAACCCTCCTATGAGAGAGGCCTCGTGCACTCTGCTTCCTCCATCAATAGAATCCATCCTTATGCTCATTACAAATCCTTCCTCCTCAGGCCCTTACCCTGAGCAAGGTTTAGCCATCAATAGAACACATTCTCCCTGTAAAGGTGAGTCGCACAGGTACTTTGCTACTTAACTTTGCTGGGCAGTTTCTATGTCACTATACCTAAACATTAGTTGTGCTAATTGTCATGTGGAAACCTCCTTGCAAGGTTTTACTGCACTTAAATGTGTCAAAGGAATAGACCGGAAAGGTGAGACTCTGGAAGTTTTGACGCACAGCTGCTAAAATGGTGCTGACCCAAGTTTCATTCTTCACACCATGCTGCTAGGTTCCCTGCCAGCCATGGCATTTAGTGCACGTGTGAATGTGTGATGTGTGTGAGCAGATGTACTATGGCCCACGTGTGGAAGTCATGTGGCAACTTTGTGAGTCTGTTCTCTCTTCCACTGTGGGTACCAGGTCCCCAAGCTTGTGCAGCAAGCGCCTCAACCCCCTGAGCCATCAATGGCTCAATTTTGGGGTTCCCCCAGCTTTTTTAAAAAAAAAACACTCCTCAGTATCATGGGTTTGGATCCATTTATGGCATGGATTCGTTCTACCCAGGTAGAGCTGTGTGTGGTCAGATGGGCACCTAGAGTCTGTCATCCAGACTTAACTGCCTAGGGCAGTGACTTAAGCATGGGTCAGGCCCCTGAAACACATCCAGCATTTTCCTGAGAGCAGTCTCTGCACTCAACTAAAAATGTATAGCTGTGAGCACAGATCGGCCCCGGGGGATTTCCCCCCCCCACCCCCCNCCCCCGGCACCTGTCGCTGGTGGCAACATCCATCATTCCTCTTTCCCTCCGTCCCTGGTATTCACTGTTGGTGGTCCAGGCTGATGCACACTGCCCTCACTTGTGAGAAGTCCTGGGGTTGTACAACTTAAGGAGGACACACTGAGTATGACTACACGTAGAGAGTGACCTCTGGGGCCCACCTGGCTTGTTCTTTTGAGGAACAAACATTAGCCAACATCACAGACACACAAAGTAACCCTGGGGCAGAGAGAAATACTGTAGCAATCCAGATAGGAGAGCATGGGGCAAGGATGGGTGGGTGTGGCAGACTGTACCATGGGAGAAACTCACTAGAGAGGGGAAGAGGAGGAAGAGGAAGAAGAGGAGGAGGAAGAAGAAGAGGAAGAAGAAGAGGAGGAAGAGGAAGGAGAGGAGGAAGAAGAGGTCCGATAAGAAACAACAGATCAGCCAGCCAGTGGTGCATGCCTTTAATCCCANCACTTGGGAGGCAGAGGCAGGCGGATTTCTGAGTTCGAGG